>NC_060139.1:356159083-356430923 GCF_021461385.2 Schistocerca piceifrons
TGCATCGAGCACTGCTTATGAACAGCCGGCAGTGCCTCAGTTTCGGTATGTGGTTTCTCAGGGTTAAGAGAAGGCGAATGCACTAAACAAAAGAACATCGGGAAACCAAGCACCAACTCATAACGAAAAGATTGCACAATATACTGCAAGCAAAATTTCCAGAAGACGGATACTGAAGACGCCGCAGACAAAAGAATTATTCTATGCAGTAACGAATATCTAGGAAGCGTGAATTGCATGTGCTGCTCCACCACACAACTTCTTTTGATACTGTTTTACTTATTCTAAATTTTCATTACCTCATCGTCTCTAGAATACTGTGCGGTTATCACCTGGTTTCCAACAGCGATAGTAGTAAGTAAATCGACTACAAAGTCTTTCAAAGTAGGTCAGACACAAAAAAAAAATCGGAGCTGCGTGTAGCTCATGTCATTCTGCTTTCAATCGTGAATCTCCGGCTGGGAGTAGTGGCGTACTTCTGTAATCCAAGCTTCTGGGAGGCCGTTGTGTGGGAGAGATCTGGAAACAACTACAGATTCGACCGTTCCACGAGCTCAGGAACGGCCGCGATGCCTTCATCGAGCTCTGCAGATCGACAGATGATAGTGTGGAAATTTCGGCAAGCGGTGGCTAAGGGTTAAGAGAAGCCAAACGCACTAAACACAAGAAAGTCGGGAAACCGAAGCACACAACTCATAACGAAAAGATTGCGGAATGCAGTGCGAAAGCAAAACTTCGAGAAGACCAACTCTGAAGCCATCGGCGAGCTAGGAATTATTCCGCACAAGAAGCGATCATGTAGGAAGAGCGAGCCGAAGCTGTCGCTCGACCACACAATAAATTTTTGCTTAATCCCAATTTGCAGTACCGGTTCGACACTAGAATACTGCGCCTTGGTTCTTCCAAAAGCGATAGTAATAAGCACGTCCACTGCAGTGTCATTTGGGGTAGTGAGTCAGACATGGGGAGGATATGAGGCGGGTGGAATATGCAACGGCAGGGGCATTGCAGGGCGGCCGCCGACTCCTTGGGCTGTGGCGCGCCGGTGCCGGCGGCGGCCTGGCTGGGCTGCTGGTGCCTCCATGTAGAGCTGCCGCCGAGCCCAGGCACCGTGCCGCTAACGAAGCGATTGCCTTTGGTGACATCTTTTGCAATAACGACTGCGCGAATCGACGGTATCTCGTAAGGAAGGAAAGAGCAGCAGCTGCCGCCGAGCCCAGGCGCCGTGCCTAACACGCAGAAGGTCCCCGGCTCGATTGCGGGCGGAAACCCGTTTTCGTCGCACTCAGCAAGACACTTGCTACGATCTCTACTGTGACCATTTAAATCAACTTCAAACGTTCCATCAGCAGGGTGCACATGGCTCAAATGAAACATGAAACGGTTTCAGAACTGGTTGTCGGATTTTAGCGCTGACTTGGAGGCCTGGAAATGCGCGAAACAGCCGCCGCCATGCGATTTGTTACCGCACCGTTGTACAAAACGCAAGGGCTCGTCCGGGATTTGAACCCGGGACCTCCTGCACCCGAAGCAGGAATCATACCCCTAGACCAACGAGCCTATTCGTTCCGAAAACGCACTGCATGTGAATGACGCCACCTTTGATGGTCTCACCATGTAGGGCTGCAGCTCAGCCAGCGTTCTCCCTGTCTGTCGCGGTTGGATTGTTTCCATCGACGTCTTTTACTACAGGAACTTCACGAATCGGAGGGAGCTCGTAGCCGATGCCCTTGCTAACACAGAAGACAAACTGTTGCTATTACGAGTCTCCGGGTGGTACATGAAAAGAACCGTCGTTTCCGTGGTGTAGCGGTTATCACGTCTGCTTTACACGCAGAAGGTCCCCGGTTCGATCCCGGGCGGGAACACAACAATTTTAATCTATATTTCGGATTTCATTTTCGAGATGACCTCACGTCCGCGTATGCAGAGACAAGCAATGTCGTATGCTAGACGGATAGGGCGTCATTTTACGGTCAAATACTGTTGCTCTCTTATTGCACCGGTATTTGGTAACTGAGAACGCCCCTAGCTCCATTATGGCTGGCAAAATTTATAATCCGGTTCTTCTGGGCTACTTCAAGTGCGCTTGCTACTGGCTTTCCTGAGCTCACCCTACTCGCCTTGTCACAGCTCTGTCAAAGTGTGATGCTAACTAATAATGAGAAACTCTTAGCCACGCTCAATCTTACATGCCACCCCTTGGTTGTTGCCGTCGCTAGTAAGATGAGGGTAGACTGTCGCACAATTAAGCTGAATCTCCACTCACGGTGCACATATCCCGCAAAGACAACCTTGTTTTCCGTTGCATGCAAAATTACCGTCTGCTTTTCTACCGAATTCCACCTACGTACTTTACTGGTGCCGCATTCTTGTTATATCCACGTGCTATAACAGGCGTCTACTCTTCATTGAGGAGCTGCAACCGGGGCTGAGTTCCACCTACTCTTCAGCACGGTCAAAATGGCAGGGCTCGTCCGGGATTTGAACCCGGGACCTCCTGCACCCAAAGCAGGAATCATACCCCTAGACCAACGAGCCACCTGGCTGGAGCAGTCAAGTTAATCCCAAGTAGTGCGCCTCACAGGGAACACAAACTTTCACGTGAATTCGCAAGATAAACGCTTTCTGCAGGCAGCACTCACCACTCATGAGAAGAATATTAAAGGCAACGAATAAAAAGCGAAATAACTGCATCGAGCACTGCTTATGAACAGCCGGCAGTGCCTCAGTTTCGGTATGTGGTTTCTCAGGGTTAAGAGAAGGCGAATGCACTAAACAAAAGAACATCGGGAAACCAGGCACCAACTCGTAACGAAAAGATTGCACAATATACTGCAAGCAAAATTTCCAGAAGACGGATACTGAAGACGCCGCAGACAAAAGAATTATTCTATGCAGTAACGAATATCTAGGAAGCGTGAATTGCATGTGCTGCTCCACCACACAACTTCTTTTGATACTGTTTTACTTATTCTAAATTTTCATTACCTCATCGTCTCTAGAATACTGTGCGGTTATCACCTGGTTTCCAACAGCGATAGTAGTAAGTAAATCGACTACAAAGTCTTTCAAAGTAGGTCAGACACAAAAAAAAAATCGGAGCTGCGTGTAGCTCATGTCATTCTGCTTTCAATCGTGAATCTCCGGCTGGGAGTAGTGGCGTACTTCTGTAATCCAAGCTTCTGGGAGGCCGTTGTGTGGGAGAGATCTGGAAACAACTACAGATTCGACCGTTCCACGAGCTCAGGAACGGCCGCGATGCCTTCATCGAGCTCTGCAGATCGACAGATGATAGTGTGGAAATTTCGGCAAGCGGTGGCTAAGGGTTAAGAGAAGCCAAACGCACTAAACACAAGAAAGTCGGGAAACCGAAGCACACAACTCATAACGAAAAGATTGCGGAATGCAGTGCGAAAGCAAAACTTCGAGAAGACCAACTCTGAAGCCATCGGCGAGCTAGGAATTATTCCGCACAAGAAGCGATCATGTAGGAAGAGCGAGCCGAAGCTGTCGCTCGACCACACAATAAATTTTTGCTTAATCCCAATTTGCAGTACCGGTTCGACACTAGAATACTGCGCCTTGGTTCTTCCAAAAGCGATAGTAATAAGCACGTCCACTGCAGTGTCATTTGGGGTAGTGAGTCAGACATGGGGAGGATATGAGGCGGGTGGAATATGCAACGACAGGGGCATTGCAGGGCGGCCGCCGACTCCTTGGGCTGTGGCGCACCGGTGCCGGCGGCGGCCTGGCTGGGCTGCTGGTGCCTCCATGTAGAGCTGCCGCCGAGCCCAGGCACCGTGCCGCTAACGAAGCGATTGCCTTTGGTGACATCTTTTGCAATAACGACTGCGCGAATCGACGGTATCTCGTAAGGAAGGAAAGAGCAGCAGCTGCCGCCGAGCCCAGGCGCCGTGCCTAACACGCAGAAGGTCCCCGGCTCGATTGCGGGCGGAAACCCGTTTTCGTCGCACTCAGCAAGACACTTGCTACGATCTCTACTGTGACCATTTAAATCAACTTCAAACGTTCCATCAGCAGGGTGCACATGGCTCAAATGAAACATGAAACGGTTTCAGAACTGGTTGTCGGATTTTAGCGCTGACTTGGAGGCCTGGAAATGCGCGAAACAGCCGCCGCCATGCGATTTGTTACCGCACCGTTGTACAAAACGCAAGGGCTCGTCCGGGATTTGGACCCGGGACCTCCTGCACCCGAAGCAGGAATCATACCCCTAGACCAACGAGCCTATTCGTTCCGAAAACGCACTGCATGTGAATGACGCCACCTTTGATGGTCTCACCATGTAGGGCTGCAGCTCAGCCAGCGTTCTCCCTGTCTGTCGCGGTTGGATTGTTTCCATCGACGTCTTTTACTACAGGAACTTCACGAATCGGAGGGAGCTCGTAGCCGATGCCCTTGCTAACACAGAAGACAAACTGTTGCTATTACGAGTCTCCGGGTGGTACATGAAAAGAACCGTCGTTTCCGTGGTGTAGCGGTTATCACGTCTGCTTTACACGCAGAAGGTCCCCGGTTCGATCCCGGGCGGGAACACAACAATTTTAATCTATATTTCGGATTTCATTTTCGAGATGACCTCACGTCCGCGTATGCAGAGACAAGCAATGTCGTATGCTAGACGGATAGGGCGTCATTTTACGGTCAAATACTGTTGCTCTCTTATTGCACCGGTATTTGGTAACTGAGAACGCCCCTAGCTCCATTATGGCTGGCAAAATTTATAATCCGGTTCTTCTGGGCTACTTCAAGTGCGCTTGCTACTGGCTTTCCTGAGCTCACCCTACTCGCCTTGTCACAGCTCTGTCAAAGTGTGATGCTAACTAATAATGAGAAACTCTTAGCCACGCTCAATCTTACATGCCACCCCTTGGTTGTTGCCGTCGCTAGTAAGATGAGGGTAGACTGTCGCACAATTAAGCTGAATCTCCACTCACGGTGCACATATCCCGCAAAGACAACCTTGTTTTCCGTTGCATGCAAAATTACCGTCTGCTTTTCTACCGAATTCCACCTACGTACTTTACTGGTGCCGCATTCTTGTTATATCCACGTGCTATAACAGGCGTCTACTCTTCATTGAGGAGCTGCAACCGGGGCTGAGTTCCACCTACTCTTCAGCACGGTCAAAATGGCAGGGCTCGTCCGGGATTTGAACCCGGGACCTCCTGCACCCAAAGCAGGAATCATACCCCTAGACCAACGAGCCACCTGGCTGGAGCAGTCAAGTTAATCCCAAGTAGTGCGCCTCACAGGGAACACAAACTTTCACGTGAATTCGCAAGATAAACGCTTTCTGCAGGCAGCACTCACCACTCATGAGAAGAATATTAAAGGCAACGAATAAAAAGCGAAATAACTGCATCGAGCACTGCTTATGAACAGCCGGCAGTGCCTCAGTTTCGGTATGTGGTTTCTCAGGGTTAAGAGAAGGCGAATGCACTAAACAAAAGAACATCGGGAAACCAGGCACCAACTCGTAACGAAAAGATTGCACAATATACTGCAAGCAAAATTTCCAGAAGACGGATACTGAAGACGCCGCAGACAAAAGAATTATTCTATGCAGTAACGAATATCTAGGAAGCGTGAATTGCATGTGCTGCTCCACCACACAACTTCTTTTGATACTGTTTTACTTATTCTAAATTTTCATTACCTCATCGTCTCTAGAATACTGTGCGGTTATCACCTGGTTTCCAACAGCGATAGTAGTAAGTAAATCGACTACAAAGTCTTTCAAAGTAGGTCAGACACAAAAAAAAAATCGGAGCTGCGTGTAGCTCATGTCATTCTGCTTTCAATCGTGAATCTCCGGCTGGGAGTAGTGGCGTACTTCTGTAATCCAAGCTTCTGGGAGGCCGTTGTGTGGGAGAGATCTGGAAACAACTACAGATTCGACCGTTCCACGAGCTCAGGAACGGCCGCGATGCCTTCATCGAGCTCTGCAGATCGACAGATGATAGTGTGGAAATTTCGGCAAGCGGTGGCTAAGGGTTAAGAGAAGCCAAACGCACTAAACACAAGAAAGTCGGGAAACCGAAGCACACAACTCATAACGAAAAGATTGCGGAATGCAGTGCGAAAGCAAAACTTCGAGAAGACCAACTCTGAAGCCATCGGCGAGCTAGGAATTATTCCGCACAAGAAGCGATCATGTAGGAAGAGCGAGCCGAAGCTGTCGCTCGACCACACAATAAATTTTTGCTTAATCCCAATTTGCAGTACCGGTTCGACACTAGAATACTGCGCCTTGGTTCTTCCAAAAGCGATAGTAATAAGCACGTCCACTGCAGTGTCATTTGGGGTAGTGAGTCAGACATGGGGAGGATATGAGGCGGGTGGAATATGCAACGACAGGGGCATTGCAGGGCGGCCGCCGACTCCTTGGGCTGTGGCGCACCGGTGCCGGCGGCGGCCTGGCTGGGCTGCTGGTGCCTCCATGTAGAGCTGCCGCCGAGCCCAGGCACCGTGCCGCTAACGAAGCGATTGCCTTTGGTGACATCTTTTGCAATAACGACTGCGCGAATCGACTGTATCTCGTAAGGAAGGAAAGAGCAGCAGCTGCCGCCGAGCCCAGGCGCCGTGCCTAACACGCAGAAGGTCCCCGGCTCGATTGCGGGCGGAAACCCGTTTTCGTCGCACTCAGCAAGACACTTGCTACGATCTCTACTGTGACCATTTAAATCAACTTCAAACGTTCCATCAGCAGGGTGCACATGGCTCAAATGAAACATGAAACGGTTTCAGAACTGGTTGTCGGATTTTAGCGCTGACTTGGAGGCCTGGAAATGCGCGAAACAGCCGCCGCCATGCGATTTGTTACCGCACCGTTGTACAAAACGCAAGGGCTCGTCCGGGATTTGAACCCGGGACCTCCTGCACCCGAAGCAGGAATCATACCCCTAGACCAACGAGCCTATTCGTTCCGAAAACGCACTGCATGTGAATGACGCCACCTTTGATGGTCTCACCATGTAGGGCTGCAGCTCAGCCAGCGTTCTCCCTGTCTGTCGCGGTTGGATTGTTTCCATCGACGTCTTTTACTACAGGAACTTCACGAATCGGAGGGAGCTCGTAGCCGATGCCCTTGCTAACACAGAAGACAAACTGTTGCTATTACGAGTCTCCGGGTGGTACATGAAAAGAACCGTCGTTTCCGTGGTGTAGCGGTTATCACGTCTGCTTTACACGCAGAAGGTCCCCGGTTCGATCCCGGGCGGGAACACAACAATTTTAATCTATATTTCGGATTTCATTTCCGAGATGACCTCACGTCCGCGTATGCAGAGACAAGCAATGTCGTATGCTAGACGGATAGGGCGTCATTTTACGGTCAAATACTGTTGCTCTCTTATTGCACCGGTATTTGGTAACTGAGAACGCCCCTAGCTCCATTATGGCTGGCAAAATTTATAATCCGGTTCTTCTGGGCTACTTCAAGTGCGCTTGCTACTGGCTTTCCTGAGCTCACCCTACTCGCCTTGTCACAGCTCTGTCAAAGTGTGATGCTAACTAATAATGAGAAACTCTTAGCCACGCTCAATCTTACATGCCACCCCTTGGTTGTTGCCGTCGCTAGTAAGATGAGGGTAGACTGTCGCACAATTAAGCTGAATCTCCACTCACGGTGCACATATCCCGCAAAGACAACCTTGTTTTCCGTTGCATGCAAAATTACCGTCTGCTTTTCTACCGAATTCCACCTACGTACTTTACTGGTGCCGCATTCTTGTTATATCCACGTGCTATAACAGGCGTCTACTCTTCATTGAGGAGCTGCAACCGGGGCTGAGTTCCACCTACTCTTCAGCACGGTCAAAATGGCAGGGCTCGTCCGGGATTTGAACCCGGGACCTCCTGCACCCAAAGCAGGAATCATACCCCCTTTTTTTTTTTTTTTTTTTTTTTTTTTTTTTTTTTTGCTCTGCGACTTTTTTTTTTTTTTTTTTTTTTTTTTTTTTGTTCTGCACCCGAAGCAGGAATCATACCCCTACTTTTTTTTTTTTGTTTTTTTTTTTTTTTTACAGTACTGAAATTAAAATCCTAAAACATGACTATATAATGTAGACTGCTGACTGAAATAAAGATTAAAACACGAAAACTTCAGTCCTGGTGTAGAGAAGAAACATATATAAAGGCGGCAAATCCAGAAACAGTATAAAAGAAAATGGCTCACACAGGTGACCTTAGCCAACACCCTCTCTTTCAAATGTCAGGCTAAGCATATTGGCAAAATCATCTCGGAGGCCTGGCAATCGCAAGCGCTGCCAGTAAGCAGTAAGCATGTACTGCCGAAACGCTAGGTGTCCATCCTCTTCATGACAACTGTTGACAAAATGTACGAAATGGCCAATCAACCACATGACGGTATGGAGCTTCGTCCGCGGAAAAAAGGAAGAATCGGGCCGGACGATGATGTCAATAGTATAAGCGGCTTCAGCAGACCTAGTGACAAAAGCAAGTTGTTTCCTGAGCCAACGCCAATTAGCAAGGTGCCCACAGCAGGTGAATCGATGTTCAAGGGTATCCAGGAGACCACACCGAGTACAGGTGTCCGTGTCAGAAAGACCAATACGGTGCAGTCGTACATTGGTGGGAACCAAATTATTTATTACCCTATACCACGTGGACGCCACGGCCATAGAGTGGATCGGCAGACTAACGTTCTTCCAGACGTTCCTCCAGGACACAGATGGAGACGCCAGTTCTATTGGATTGGGACCGGCCAGCCCCTCCCAGCGGGCAATCAAGCCCTTGGTCGTTGGCACCGGTCGCCGCAAGAAGACGTCACCGAGGTAACTCACCGCAATGTAAAATTCCCGAATGTGTTTCAACTTAAAATTTAGGCGTCCGACATCGACAGGTGGAGCAAGGCTCGCCGGACGCACAACAGTAAAAAGCCTGGATGTAATTGAAGTCACTTCTTGCGTAACAATTAGAGTCGTTCGGCGGACGTACAAAGCAGACGCCTTGCGAGTAATGTCAGAGAGGCCCAAGCCTCCGGAGAGACGCGGTTTCGTCATTACCTCGTAACGTAACTTGAATAGATGGCCCTTCCATATAAATCTGCTAGACAATTGGCGCAACCTTTTCGCCACCATCATGGGAAGTGGGAACAGCTGAGCAACATAATAAGCTTTACATAGAACGTAGGTGTCTAAAATTCTGACTTTTTGCAAAATGGTAGCAGAGCGCTGCTCATGGACCATCAGAGCCCCCTGTATCTTCTCGGTGACAGATTTCCAATTGAGAGCCGCCATTTTTAGAGGACACCGATCAATGATAATCCCCAAGGACGTATGGCGATCGACAAAAGTGGCCCAAGGGACGTCAGCATCGCGAAATCCTCGAATATCAAGGAACTTACATTTACCCTGATTGAGACGCGCTCCAGAGACACGACAGTATGCATCAACCGCCCCTTTCAACAACGGGATATCATCACGTTGACGGAGGAGAACAACGACATCATCCGCATATGCCTTAACAGAGAGCTTCCCACCAGAGAGGGACATACCCTGAAGCTTGAGAGCAATAGTCCGAAGCAGCGGTTCCAGGGACAATACGAATAAAGACATAGAGAGCGGACTACCCTGAGGCACTCCGCGGCGGATAGCAATGGGCGGCGTCAGCTGCCCATTGACTGACACCCGAGCTGTTATTCCCCTATACAAATTGCCAAGAACACCACGTGATGAAGCGTTAAAACCTATTGTACCTAAAACACGATCTAAAAACACATGACTGACGTGATCAAAAGCCTTATAAAAATCAAGGAAGGCAAAGGCACAATGTACGTTTGTAACCGCCGCAACCGAGACAACATCCCGATATTCGGCTACTGGTGTCAGAATAGATCTATCATGAAAACAACATTGATGTGCACCAATCACACCCCGAAGCAGAGAAGACAACCGGCTATTGAGCGCTCTAGCAGCTGTCTTATAGTCAAAATTCAGCAATGTGAGCGGACGAAGATTGGCAGCAGATAAACGACCAGAGGACTTCGGGATTAAAACAATTTTCCCTACTTTAAAATCGGCAGGCACATCCATCCCCCTGACAATCTCATTTAAAATCTGCGTAAAAATGCCACCCAAAAGAGGCCAAAAACGGAGATAAAATTCTTTAGGCAGGCCGTCTGGACCCGGCGATTTACTGGACGGAGAGCGAGCAATAAAGTCGAAAACATCATCTACCTGGAACTCCCGGAGAAATTCGCCGTTCGCGTCAGGCGCGATCGTCGCAGTTAGATCCCCAAAGACATCATCCGAAAGAGACTCACCAGAATCATCGGCAGAATATAGACTAGTGTAATACTGATGAAGAGCACGAACCATTTCCTCCTGTGCAATAAGCTGTCGCCCATCATCCACCGTAAGAGAAGAGATGAAGGAGCGACGACGACGAGTCTGATGCCGTAGCAGGTGGTACAAGGATGTCAGTTCACCTTTAACAAGAGAGTGAGGTTTCGACTTAACTCGCAGACCATCCATCTGTCGTCGTTTAAGGCTCAAGAGCTTGGCTTTAATACGACGAACATCATGGATCCGCAGTGGAGAGGTACCCGCCGCGTCATATAGTTCACGCAGGACAGAGTAGTAATATTCATACGTGTTCTTAAAATCACGCGTCCTAGCAGCACAGTAGAAAATCAAAGTCTGACGAATCTTGGGCTTGGCAAACGCAGTCCACCAAACCAGCAAGGAGGGGTATCGCGGGACAGAGCGAAGACATCGCTCCCACACGCCACTTATAACATCATCCATAGCACTGTCGGCAAGGTGGGAAACATTTAACATCCACTGGGAACGATAAAGTTTTGCAGGTTGGCGACTAAGATTTACAGTTGCAGTAAAAGCACAATGGTCAGAAAAACTAGTAGGAATAACATCGACAGAAAGAATTTTATCACATAAAAAATCAGATAAATAGAATCTGTCGAGTCTACTGCATGAGGACGCGGTAAAAAACGTATATTTCACCAGGGTTGGATATTTGTGTTCCCAAACATCACGCAGATGCATCGTACGAACTAAGTCATGTAAATCACGGCAATAATTAAAATTGGGGGACTGGTCTGCAGGGCGTAAAACACAATTAAAATCGCCTCCGAGCAGGAGACTCCGAGGACTCTGGCGCAAAAGATAAATAAGCTCTTCTTTATAAAAGCGCGATCGAGCCACAGTGTGACCCGAACCAGAGGGGGCATACAAAACAACGAGGCGGAGATCAAAAAGACGACAACCAATCCCACGGCCAGAGTCAAGGAATTCAATGTCAGTAATAGGAATGCCCTCTCGAAAGAAAAGAGCAGTTCCTGTTGAATATTCCGGCGCGACATTAAAAACAGTTTGAAATCCAGGTAGAGAGAGATCAGAAAACAACACTTCCTGCAAAAACACTACGTCCGCACAGGCGTCGTAAATAAACTGCCGCAAAGAGGCAATGCGAACGTCGGACTCAATACGGTTAACATTTAAGGTAAGAAAGGTGTATGCTTGAACCATAGAGAGAAAAGCGAGAAAACAAATCACCTACACCGACGCACCAGCGTCACAGTCCATAGCAGGGGTGACAGAGGCATCCGAGGGAGGGGGACTGCTACCCCGTTCCGCGGATCCCTTACGTTTCGGTTTTTTACGAACAGCATTAACGTTCGGCTGAACGCGTAACTTGCGTCGGCTGACGGGCAAGGAAACTTCAGCCGCCGGTGACGTAGGAGGGTCAAGTTCTGTATCCGACACCACCCGCGCCGGTCCACATGCGGGATCCGGGGTCGCGGGGGAAACATCCGACAAAACGGAATGGTCAACACCTGCACTAGCTTCCGGCAAACATGGACTGCACGGAGGCGAAACGTGAGCAGGAAGGTCCGAGGCCGCAGAGTTGGAAGGAAGCGGAGCAGCTCCGCTGGCAGAGGTATGGGGCAGCGAAGCAGGAAGTTGTCGCGGCTCCACTTGTTGTGACATCGCAATCGGTTCGGAAGACGGCGCCAACAGGCCCGACCGACGACCCGACTCGAGAGAAGCTGCGTCGGAGGCCGGAGGGGCGCCAGCAGCCGCCACCGGAACCGCTACCTCAGGAGGGCAGGGAGCAGCTACAGTACACAGTGGCTCGGAGGATGCCGGTCGCTCGGACTGGGGCATCTCAGGGAGATCCTCATCCGTACTATTTCCATCGTGTGGGCGACGCCTCTTATTATTCAAAAGTGGCACACCCACCTGAGGGACAGACGGAACAACATCAGATTTAGCACGCAAAGGAGGAAATTCTGTATCAGGGGTGCGCAAAACCTGTGGAGGGGCGCTACTACCACTGGACTGTGCTACACCAAGAGCAGAACCACCTGCAACGAGGTCAGCGACCGTTAACTTGCGACGCTGTTCGAGAGAATTTTTTAAAACAAAAACTCTCCGCGGACAGTCGGTACGCACGTGACCAGTTTCATTGCACAAAAAACAGGTGCCCACCTGACCACTATATGTTACATGGACACGATATCCACCGATCTGCAGGTGAGATGGAATATTCTGCTTAACGTGCATTTCGACTGAGCGAATACCACTGTAACATTGCAGGCGATGTTGGCTTGACCAGCGTTCAAGGCGAATGCTCTTTACATCACCATACTTCTGTAGACCCTCCTTAAGATAGACATTATCCACCTCCGGTGGAAGGTTGTAAACACGAACATTGGTATACGTGATGGAAGCATTGGAAAGCAGCACGGTACTTACAGAATCATCCCGATGCCGAAAGAGAACTTGATGACCATATTTAGAAAGAATTTTATCAACCTGAAGTGGGTCCATAAACTTAACAAAGAAAACATACAGTTCGGTATCAAAATAAGCAGTGTGCACCTGATCCGAATGAACACCAAAGGTATCTACCAACCAATCATGAATCTCAAGAGAACTAGGTTGCACATGGCGGGTTGACTTGTCAAAAGCAAAACTAACTGTAGCCTGACGAGGAATAACCTGGGACGACATTTTCAAAATATGCGGTTGAAACCGCTACACAAAAAACACTGAAATAAGGACAGAAAGTAACACAAGGTACGAAACAACGACGGAGAAATACTCTCAGAAGTTGCAACACAACACGTAACAAAAACGATAGTCCACTATACGTAACGCTACGGCGGAGCGGAAGACTAGGCACGTCCACACTGCACGGCGTCTAAAGCGGAACTTACCCCTAGACCAACGAGCCACCTGGCTGGAGCAGTCAAGTTAATCCCAAGTAGTGCGCCTCACAGGGAACACAAACTTTCACGTGAATTCGCAAGATAAACGCTTTCTGCAGGCAGCACTCACCACTCATGAGAAGAATATTAAAGGCAACGAATAAAAAGCGAAATAACTGCATCGAGCACTGCTTATGAACAGCCGGCAGTGCCTCAGTTTCGGTATGTGGTTTCTCAGGGTTAAGAGAAGGCGAATGCACTAAACAAAAGAACATCGGGAAACCAGGCACCAACTCGTAACGAAAAGATTGCACAATATACTGCAAGCAAAATTTCCAGAAGACGGATACTGAAGACGCCGCAGACAAAAGAATTATTCTATGCAGTAACGAATATCTAGGAAGCGTGAATTGCATGTGCTGCTCCACCACACAACTTCTTTTGATACTGTTTTACTTATTCTAAATTTTCATTACCTCATCGTCTCTAGAATACTGTGCGGTTATCACCTGGTTTCCAACAGTAAATCGACTACAAAGTCTTTCAAAGTAGGTCAGACACAAAAAAAAAATCGGAGCTGCGTGTAGCTCATGTCATTCTGCTTTCAATCGTGAATCTCCGGCTGGGAGTAGTGGCGTACTTCTGTAATCCAAGCTTCTGGGAGGCCGTTGTGTGGGAGAGATCTGGAAACAACTACAGATTCGACCGTTCCACGAGCTCAGGAACGGCCGCGATGCCTTCATCGAGCTCTGCAGATCGACAGATGATAGTGTGGAAATTTCGGCAAGCGGTGGCTAAGGGTTAAGAGAAGCCAAACGCACTAAACACAAGAAAGTCGGGAAACCGAAGCACACAACTCATAACGAAAAGGTTGCGGAATGCAGTGCGAAAGCAAAACTTCGAGAAGGCCAACTCTGAAGCCATCGGCGAGCTAGGAATTATTCCGCACAAGAAGCGATCATGTAGGAAGAGCGAGCCGAAGCTGTCGCTCGACCACACAATAAATTTTTGCTTAATCCCAATTTGCAGTACCGGTTCGACACTAGAATACTGCGCCTTGGTTCTTCCAAAAGCGATAGTAATAAGCACGTCCACTGCAGTGTCATTTGGGGTAGTGAGTCAGACATGGGGAGGATATGAGGCGGGTGGAATATGCAACGACAGGGGCATTGCAGGGCGGCCGCCGACTCCTTGGGCTGTGGCGCACCGGTGCCGGCGGCGGCCTGGCTGGGCTGCTGGTGCCTCCATGTAGAGCTGCCGCCGAGCCCAGGCACCGTGCCGCTAACGAAGCGATTGCCTTTGGTGACATCTTTTGCAATAACGACTGCGCGAATCGACTGTATCTCGTAAGGAAGGAAAGAGCAGCAGCTGCCGCCGAGCCCAGGCGCCGTGCCTAACACGCAGAAGGTCCCCGGCTCGATTGCGGGCGGAAACCCGTTTTCGTCGCACTCAGCAAGACACTTGCTACGATCTCTACTGTGACCATTTAAATCAACTTCAAACGTTCCATCAGCAGGGTGCACATGGCTCAAATGAAACATGAAACGGTTTCAGAACTGGTTGTCGGATTTTAGCGCTGACTTGGAGGCCTGGAAATGCGCGAAACAGCCGCCGCCATGCGATTTGTTACCGCACCGTTGTACAAAACGCAAGGGCTCGTCCGGGATTTGAACCCGGGACCTCCTGCACCCGAAGCAGGAATCATACCCCTAGACCAACGAGCCTATTCGTTCCGAAAACGCACTGCATGTGAATGACGCCACCTTTGATGGTCTCACCATGTAGGGCTGCAGCTCAGCCAGCGTTCTCCCTGTCTGTCGCGGTTGGATTGTTTCCATCGACGTCTTTTACTACAGGAACTTCACGAATCGGAGGGAGCTCGTAGCCGATGCCCTTGCTAACACAGAAGACAAACTGTTGCTATTACGAGTCTCCGGGTGGTACATGAAAAGAACCGTCGTTTCCGTGGTGTAGCGGTTATCACGTCTGCTTTACACGCAGAAGGTCCCCGGTTCGATCCCGGGCGGGAACACAACAATTTTAATCTATATTTCGGATTTCATTTCCGAGATGACCTCACGTCCGCGTATGCAGAGACAAGCAATGTCGTATGCTAGACGGATAGGGCGTCATTTTACGGTCAAATACTGTTGCTCTCTTATTGCACCGGTATTTGGTAACTGAGAACGCCCCTAGCTCCATTATGGCTGGCAAAATTTATAATCCGGTTCTTCTGGGCTACTTCAAGTGCGCTTGCTACTGGCTTTCCTGAGCTCACCCTACTCGCCTTGTCACAGCTCTGTCAAAGTGTGATGCTAACTAATAATGAGAAACTCTTAGCCACGCTCAATCTTACATGCCACCCCTTGGTTGTTGCCGTCGCTAGTAAGATGAGGGTAGACTGTCGCACAATTAAGCTGAATCTCCACTCACGGTGCACATATCCCGCAAAGACAACCTTGTTTTCCGTTGCATGCAAAATTACCGTCTGCTTTTCTACCGAATTCCACCTACGTACTTTACTGGTGCCGCATTCTTGTTATATCCACGTGCTATAACAGGCGTCTACTCTTCATTGAGGAGCTGCAACCGGGGCTGAGTTCCACCTACTCTTCAGCACGGTCAAAATGGCAGGGCTCGTCCGGGATTTGAACCCGGGACCTCCTGCACCCAAAGCAGGAATCATACCCCTAGACCAACGAGCCACCTGGCTGGAGCAGTCAAGTTAATCCCAAGTAGTGCGCCTCACAGGGAACACAAACTTTCACGTGAATTCGCAAGATAAACGCTTTCTGCAGGCAGCACTCACCACTCATGAGAAGAATATTAAAGGCAACGAATAAAAAGCGAAATAACTGCATCGAGCACTGCTTATGAACAGCCGGCAGTGCCTCAGTTTCGGTATGTGGTTTCTCAGGGTTAAGAGAAGGCGAATGCACTAAACAAAAGAACATCGGGAAACCAGGCACCAACTCGTAACGAAAAGATTGCACAATATACTGCAAGCAAAATTTCCAGAAGACGGATACTGAAGACGCCGCAGACAAAAGAATTATTCTATGCAGTAACGAATATCTAGGAAGCGTGAATTGCATGTGCTGCTCCACCACACAACTTCTTTTGATACTGTTTTACGTATTCTAAATTTTCATTACTTCATCGTCTCTAGAATACTGTGCGGTTATCACCTGGTTTCCAACAGTAAATCGACTACAAAGTCTTTCAAAGTAGGTCAGACACAAAAAAAAAATCGGAGCTGCGTGTAGCTCATGTCATTCTGCTTTCAATCGTGAATCTCCGGCTGGGAGTAGTGGCGTACTTCTGTAATCCAAGCTTCTGGGAGGCCGTTGTGTGGGAGAGATCTGGAAACAACTACAGATTCGACCGTTCCACGAGCTCAGGAACGGCCGCGATGCCTTCATCGAGCTCTGCAGATCGACAGATGATAGTGTGGAAATTTCGGCAAGCGGTGGCTAAGGGTTAAGAGAAGCCAAACGCACTAAACACAAGAAAGTCGGGAAACCGAAGCACACAACTCATAACGAAAAGATTGCGGAATGCAGTGCGAAAGCAAAACTTCGAGAAGACCAACTCTGAAGCCATCGGCGAGCTAGGAATTATTCCGCACAAGAAGCGATCATGTAGGAAGAGCGAGCCGAAGCTGTCGCTCGACCACACAATAAATTTTTGCTTAATCCCAATTTGCAGTACCGGTTCGACACTAGAATACTGCGCCTTGGTTCTTCCAAAAGCGATAGTAATAAGCACGTCCACTGCAGTGTCATTTGGGGTAGTGAGTCAGACATGGGGAGGATATGAGGCGGGTGGAATATGCAACGACAGGGGCATTGCAGGGCGGCCGCCGACTCCTTGGACTGTGGCGCACCGGTGCCGGCGGCGGCCTGGCTGGGCTGCTGGTGCCTCCATGTAGAGCTGCCGCCGAGCCCAGGCACCGTGCCGCTAACGAAGCGATTGCCTTTGGTGACATCTTTTGCAATAACGACTGCGCGAATCGACTGTATCTCGTAAGGAAGGAAAGAGCAGCAGCTGCCGCCGAGCCCAGGCGCCGTGCCTAACACGCAGAAGGTCCCCGGCTCGATTGCGGGCGGAAACCCGTTTTCGTCGCACTCAGCAAGACACTTGCTACGATCTCTACTTTGACCATTTAAATCAACTTCAAACGTTCCATCAGCAGGGTGCACATGGCTCAAATGAAACATGAAACGGTTTCAGAACTGGTTGTCGGATTTTAGCGCTGACTTGGAGGCCTGGAAATGCGCGAAACAGCCGCCGCCATGCGATTTGTTACCGCACCGTTGTACAAAACGCAAGGGCTCGTCCGGGATTTGAACCCGGGACCTCCTGCACCCGAAGCAGGAATCATACCCCTAGACCAACGAGCCTATTCGTTCCGAAAACGCACTGCATGTGAATGACGCCACCTTTGATGGTCTCACCATGTAGGGCTGCAGCTCAGCCAGCGTTCTCCCTGTCTGTCGCGGTTGGATTGTTTCCATCGACGTCTTTTACTACAGGAACTTCACGAATCGGAGGGAGCTCGTAGCCGATGCCCTTGCTAACACAGAAGACAAACTGTTGCTATTACGAGTCTCCGGGTGGTACATGAAAAGAACCGTCGTTTCCGTGGTGTAGCGGTTATCACGTCTGCTTTACACGCAGAAGGTCCCCGGTTCGATCCCGGGCGGGAACACAACAATTTTAATCTATATTTCGGATTTCATTTCCGAGATGACCTCACGTCCGCGTATGCAGAGACAAGCAATGTCGTATGCTAGACGGATAGGGCGTCATTTTACGGTCAAATACTGTTGCTCTCTTATTGCACCGGTATTTGGTAACTGAGAACGCCCCTAGCTCCATTATGGCTGGCAAAATTTATAATCCGGTTCTTCTGGGCTACTTCAAGTGCGCTTGCTACTGGCTTTCCTGAGCTCACCCTACTCGCCTTGTCACAGCTCTGTCAAAGTGTGATGCTAACTAATAATGAGAAACTCTTAGCCACGCTCAATCTTACATGCCACCCCTTGGTTGTTGCCGTCGCTAGTAAGATGAGGGTAGACTGTCGCACAATTAAGCTGAATCTCCACTCACGGTGCACATATCCCGCAAAGACAACCTTGTTTTCCGTTGCATGCAAAATTACCGTCTGCTTTTCTACCGAATTCCACCTACGTACTTTACTGGTGCCGCATTCTTGTTATATCCACGTGCTATAACAGGCGTCTACTCTTCATTGAGGAGCTGCAACCGGGGCTGAGTTCCACCTACTCTTCAGCACGGTCAAAATGGCAGGGCTCGTCCGGGATTTGAACCCGGGACCTCCTGCACCCAAAGCAGGAATCATACCCCTAGACCAACGAGCCACCTGGCTGGAGCAGTCAAGTTAATCCCAAGTAGTGCGCCTCACAGGGAACACAAACTTTCACGTGAATTCGCAAGATAAACGCTTTCTGCAGGCAGCACTCACCACTCATGAGAAGAATATTAAAGGCAACGAATAAATAGCGAAATAACTGCATCGAGCACTGCTTATGAACAGCCGGCAGTGCCTCAGTTTCGGTATGTGGTTTCTCAGGGTTAAGAGAAGGCGAATGCACTAAACAAAAGAACATCGGGAAACCAGGCACCAACTCGTAACGAAAAGATTGCACAATATACTGCAAGCAAAATTTCCAGAAGACGGATACTGAAGACGCCGCAGACAAAAGAATTATTCTATGCAGTAACGAATATCTAGGAAGCGTGAATTGCATGTGCTGCTCCACCACACAACTTCTTTTGATACTGTTTTACTTATTCTAAATTTTCATTACCTCATCGTCTCTAGAATACTGTGCGGTTATCACCTGGTTTCCAACAGTAAATCGACTACAAAGTCTTTCAAAGTAGGTCAGACACAAAAAAAAATCGGAGCTGCGTGTAGCTCATGTCATTCTGCTTTCAATCGTGAATCTCCGGCTGGGAGTAGTGGCGTACTTCTGTAATCCAAGCTTCTGGGAGGCCGTTGTGTGGGAGAGATCTGGAAACAACTACAGATTCGACCGTTCCACGAGCTCAGGAACGGCCGCGATGCCTTCATCGAGCTCTGCAGATCGACAGATGATAGTGTGGAAATTTCGGCAAGCGGTGGCTAAGGGTTAAGAGAAGCCAAACGCACTAAACACAAGAAAGTCGGGAAACCGAAGCACACAACTCATAACGAAAAGATTGCGGAATGCAGTGCGAAAGCAAAACTTCGAGAAGACCAACTCTGAAGCCATCGGCGAGCTAGGAATTATTCCGCACAAGAAGCGATCATGTAGGAAGAGCGAGCCGAAGCTGTCGCTCGACCACACAATAAATTTTTGCTTAATCCCAATTTGCAGTACCGGTTCGACACTAGAATACTGCGCCTTGGTTCTTCCAAAAGCGATAGTAATAAGCACGTCCACTGCAGTGTCATTTGGGGTAGTGAGTCAGACATGGGGAGGATATGAGGCGGGTGGAATATGCAACGACAGGGGCATTGCAGGGCGGCCGCCGACTCCTTGGACTGTGGCGCACCGGTGCCGGCGGCGGCCTGGCTGGGCTGCTGGTGCCTCCATGTAGAGCTGCCGCCGAGCCCAGGCACCGTGCCGCTAACGAAGCGATTGCCTTTGGTGACATCTTTTGCAATAACGACTGCGCGAATCGACTGTATCTCGTAAGGAAGGAAAGAGCAGCAGCTGCCGCCGAGCCCAGGCGCCGTGCCTAACACGCAGAAGGTCCCCGGCTCGATTGCGGGCGGAAACCCGTTTTCGTCGCACTCAGCAAGACACTTGCTACGATCTCTACTTTGACCATTTAAATCAACTTCAAACGTTCCATCAGCAGGGTGCACATGGCTCAAATGAAACATGAAACGGTTTCAGAACTGGTTGTCGGATTTTAGCGCTGACTTGGAGGCCTGGAAATGCGCGAAACAGCCGCCGCCATGCGATTTGTTACCGCACCGTTGTACAAAACGCAAGGGCTCGTCCGGGATTTGAACCCGGGACCTCCTGCACCCGAAGCAGGAATCATACCCCTAGACCAACGAGCCTATTCGTTCCGAAAACGCACTGCATGTGAATGACGCCACCTTTGATGGTCTCACCATGTAGGGCTGCAGCTCAGCCAGCGTTCTCCCTGTCTGTCGCGGTTGGATTGTTTCCATCGACGTCTTTTACTACAGGAACTTCACGAATCGGAGGGAGCTCGTAGCCGATGCCCTTGCTAACACAGAAGACAAACTGTTGCTATTACGAGTCTCCGGGTGGTACATGAAAAGAACCGTCGTTTCCGTGGTGTAGCGGTTATCACGTCTGCTTTACACGCAGAAGGTCCCCGGTTCGATCCCGGGCGGGAACACAACAATTTTAATCTATATTTCGGATTTCATTTCCGAGATGACCTCACGTCCGCGTATGCAGAGACAAGCAATGTCGTATGCTAGACGGATAGGGCGTCATTTTACGGTCAAATACTGTTGCTCTCTTATTGCACCGGTATTTGGTAACTGAGAACGCCCCTAGCTCCATTATGGCTGGCAAAATTTATAATCCGGTTCTTCTGGGCTACTTCAAGTGCGCTTGCTACTGGCTTTCCTGAGCTCACCCTACTCGCCTTGTCACAGCTCTGTCAAAGTGTGATGCTAACTAATAATGAGAAACTCTTAGCCACGCTCAATCTTACATGCCACCCCTTGGTTGTTGCCGTCGCTAGTAAGATGAGGGTAGACTGTCGCACAATTAAGCTGAATCTCCACTCACGGTGCACATATCCCGCAAAGACAACCTTGTTTTCCGTTGCATGCAAAATTACCGTCTGCTTTTCTACCGAATTCCACCTACATACTTTACTGGTGCCGCATTCTTGTTATATCCACGTGCTATAACAGGCGTCTACTCTTCATTGAGGAGCTGCAACCGGGGCTGAGTTCCACCTACTCTTCAGCACGGTCAAAATGGCAGGGCTCGTCCGGGATTTGAACCCGGGACCTCCTGCACCCAAAGCAGGAATCATACCCCTAGACCAACGAGCCACCTGGCTGGAGCAGTCAAGTTAATCCCAAGTAGTGCGCCTCACAGGGAACACAAACTTTCACGTGAATTCGCAAGATAAACGCTTTCTGCAGGCAGCACTCACCACTCATGAGAAGAATATTAAAGGCAACGAATAAAAAGCGAAATAACTGCATCGAGCACTGCTTATGAACAGCCGGCAGTGCCTCAGTTTCGGTATGTGGTTTCTCAGGGTTAAGAGAAGGCGAATGCACTAAACAAAAGAACATCGGGAAACCAGGCACCAACTCGTAACGAAAAGATTGCACAATATACTGCAAGCAAAATTTCCAGAAGACGGATACTGAAGACGCCGCAGACAAAAGAATTATTCTATGCAGTAACGAATATCTAGGAAGCGTGAATTGCATGTGCTGCTCCACCACACAACTTCTTTTGATACTGTTTTACGTATTCTAAATTTTCATTACTTCATCGTCTCTAGAATACTGTGCGGTTATCACCTGGTTTCCAACAGTAAATCGACTACAAAGTCTTTCAAAGTAGGTCAGACACAAAAAAAAAATCGGAGCTGCGTGTAGCTCATGTCATTCTGCTTTCAATCGTGAATCTCCGGCTGGGAGTAGTGGCGTACTTCTGTAATCCAAGCTTCTGGGAGGCCGTTGTGTGGGAGAGATCTGGAAACAACTACAGATTCGACCGTTCCACGAGCTCAGGAACGGCCGCGATGCCTTCATCGAGCTCTGCAGATCGACAGATGATAGTGTGGAAATTTCGGCAAGCGGTGGCTAAGGGTTAAGAGAAGCCAAACGCACTAAACACAAGGAAGTCGGGAAACCGAAGCACACAACTCATAACGAAAAGATTGCGGAATGCAGTGCGAAAGCAAAACTTCGAGAAGACCAACTCTGAAGCCATCGGCGAGCTAGGAATTATTCCGCACAAGAAGCGATCATGTAGGAAGAGCGAGCCGAAGCTGTCGCTCGACCACACAATAAATTTTTGCTTAATCCCAATTTGCAGTACCGGTTCGACACTAGAATACTGCGCCTTGGTTCTTCCAAAAGCGATAGTAATAAGCACGTCCACTGCAGTGTCATTTGGGGTAGTGAGTCAGACATGGGGAGGATATGAGGCGGGTGGAATATGCAACGACAGGGGCATTGCAGGGCGGCCGCCGACTCCTTGGACTGTGGCGCACCGGTGCCGGCGGCGGCCTGGCTGGGCTGCTGGTGCCTCCATGTAGAGCTGCCGCCGAGCCCAGGCACCGTGCCGCTAACGAAGCGATTGCCTTTGGTGACATCTTTTGCAATAACGACTGCGCGAATCGACTGTATCTCGTAAGGAAGGAAAGAGCAGCAGCTGCCGCCGAGCCCAGGCGCCGTGCCTAACACGCAGAAGGTCCCCGGCTCGATTGCGGGCGGAAACCCGTTTTCGTCGCACTCAGCAAGACACTTGCTACGATCTCTACTTTGACCATTTAAATCAACTTCAAACGTTCCATCAGCAGGGTGCACATGGCTCAAATGAAACATGAAACGGTTTCAGAACTGGTTGTCGGATTTTAGCGCTGACTTGGAGGCCTGGAAATGCGCGAAACAGCCGCCGCCATGCGATTTGTTACCGCACCGTTGTACAAAACGCAAGGGCTCGTCCGGGATTTGAACCCGGGACCTCCTGCACCCGAAGCAGGAATCATACCCCTAGACCAACGAGCCTATTCGTTCCGAAAACGCACTGCATGTGAATGACGCCACCTTTGATGGTCTCACCATGTAGGGCTGCAGCTCAGCCAGCGTTCTCCCTGTCTGTCGCGGTTGGATTGTTTCCATCGACGTCTTTTACTACAGGAACTTCACGAATCGGAGGGAGCTCGTAGCCGATGCCCTTGCTAACACAGAAGACAAACTGTTGCTATTACGAGTCTCCGGGTGGTACATGAAAAGAACCGTCGTTTCCGTGGTGTAGCGGTTATCACGTCTGCTTTACACGCAGAAGGTCCCCGGTTCGATCCCGGGCGGGAACACAACAATTTTAATCTATATTTCGGATTTCATTTCCGAGATGACCTCACGTCCGCGTATGCAGAGACAAGCAATGTCGTATGCTAGACGGATAGGGCGTCATTTTACGGTCAAATACTGTTGCTCTCTTATTGCACCGGTATTTGGTAACTGAGAACGCCCCTAGCTCCATTATGGCTGGCAAAATTTATAATCCGGTTCTTCTGGGCTACTTCAAGTGCGCTTGCTACTGGCTTTCCTGAGCTCACCCTACTCGCCTTGTCACAGCTCTGTCAAAGTGTGATGCTAACTAATAATGAGAAACTCTTAGCCACGCTCAATCTTACATGCCACCCCTTGGTTGTTGCCGTCGCTAGTAAGATGAGGGTAGACTGTCGCACAATTAAGCTGAATCTCCACTCACGGTGCACATATCCCGCAAAGACAACCTTGTTTTCCGTTGCATGCAAAATTACCGTCTGCTTTTCTACCGAATTCCACCTACGTACTTTACTGGTGCCGCATTCTTGTTATATCCACGTGCTATAACAGGCGTCTACTCTTCATTGAGGAGCTGCAACCGGGGCTGAGTTCCACCTACTCTTCAGCACGGTCAAAATGGCAGGGCTCGTCCGGGATTTGAACCCGGGACCTCCTGCACCCAAAGCAGGAATCATACCCCTAGACCAACGAGCCACCTGGCTGGAGCAGTCAAGTTAATCCCAAGTAGTGCGCCTCACAGGGAACACAAACTTTCACGTGAATTCGCAAGATAAACGCTTTCTGCAGGCAGCACTCACCACTCATGAGAAGAATATTAAAGGCAACGAATAAATAGCGAAATAACTGCATCGAGCACTGCTTATGAACAGCCGGCAGTGCCTCAGTTTCGGTATGTGGTTTCTCAGGGTTAAGAGAAGGCGAATGCACTAAACAAAAGAACATCGGGAAACCAGGCACCAACTCGTAACGAAAAGATTGCACAATATACTGCAAGCAAAATTTCCAGAAGACGGATACTGAAGACGCCGCAGACAAAAGAATTATTCTATGCAGTAACGAATATCTAGGAAGCGTGAATTGCATGTGCTGCTCCACCACACAACTTCTTTTGATACTGTTTTACTTATTCTAAATTTTCATTACCTCATCGTCTCTAGAATACTGTGCGGTTATCACCTGGTTTCCAACAGTAAATCGACTACAAAGTCTTTCAAAGTAGGTCAGACACAAAAAAAAAATCGGAGCTGCGTGTAGCTCATGTCATTCTGCTTTCAATCGTGAATCTCCGGCTGGGAGTAGTGGCGTACTTCTGTAATCCAAGCTTCTGGGAGGCCGTTGTGTGGGAGAGATCTGGAAACAACTACAGATTCGACCGTTCCACGAGCTCAGGAACGGCCGCGATGCCTTCATCGAGCTCTGCAGATCGACAGATGATAGTGTGGAAATTTCGGCAAGCGGTGGCTAAGGGTTAAGAGAAGCCAAACGCACTAAACACAAGAAAGTCGGGAAACCGAAGCACACAACTCATAACGAAAAGATTGCGGAATGCAGTGCGAAAGCAAAACTTCGAGAAGACCAACTCTGAAGCCATCGGCGAGCTAGGAATTATTCCGCACAAGAAGCGATCATGTAGGAAGAGCGAGCCGAAGCTGTCGCTCGACCACACAATAAATTTTTGCTTAATCCCAATTTGCAGTACCGGTTCGACACTAGAATACTGCGCCTTGGTTCTTCCAAAAGCGATAGTAATAAGCACGTCCACTGCAGTGTCATTTGGGGTAGTGAGTCAGACATGGGGAGGATATGAGGCGGGTGGAATATGCAACGACAGGGGCATTGCAGGGCGGCCGCCGACTCCTTGGGCTGTGGCGCACCGGTGCCGGCGGCGGCCTGGCTGGGCTGCTGGTGCCTCCATGTAGAGCTGCCGCCGAGCCCAGGCACCGTGCCGCTAACGAAGCGATTGCCTTTGGTGACATCTTTTGCAATAACGACTGCGCGAATCGACGGTATCTCGTAAGGAAGGAAAGAGCAGCAGCTGCCGCCGAGCCCAGGCGCCGTGCCTAACACGCAGAAGGTCCCCGGCTCGATTGCGGGCGGAAACCCGTTTTCGTCGCACTCAGCAAGACACTTGCTACGATCTCTACTGTGACCATTTAAATCAACTTCAAACGTTCCATCAGCAGGGTGCACATGGCTCAAATGAAACATGAAACGGTTTCAGAACTGGTTGTCGGATTTTAGCGCTGACTTGGAGGCCTGGAAATGCGCGAAACAGCCGCCGCCATGCGATTTGTTACCGCACCGTTGTACAAAACGCAAGGGCTCGTCCGGGATTTGAACCCGGGACCTCCTGCACCCGAAGCAGGAATCATACCCCTAGACCAACGAGCCTATTCGTTCCGAAAACGCACTGCATGTGAATGACGCCACCTTTGATGGTCTCACCATGTAGGGCTGCAGCTCAGCCAGCGTTCTCCCTGTCTGTCGCGGTTGGATTGTTTCCATCGACGTCTTTTACTACAGGAACTTCACGAATCGGAGGGAGCTCGTAGCCGATGCCCTTGCTAACACAGAAGACAAACTGTTGCTATTACGAGTCTCCGGGTGGTACATGAAAAGAACCGTCGTTTCCGTGGTGTAGCGGTTATCACGTCTGCTTTACACGCAGAAGGTCCCCGGTTCGATCCCGGGCGGGAACACAACAATTTTAATCTATATTTCGAATTTCATTTCCGAGATGACCTCACGTCCGCGTATGCAGAGACAAGCAATGTCGTATGCTAGACGGATAGGGCGTCATTTTACGGTCAAATACTGTTGCTCTCTTATTGCACCGGTATTTGGTAACTGAGAACGCCCCTAGCTCCATTATGGCTGGCAAAATTTATAATCCGGTTCTTCTGGGCTACTTCAAGTGCGCTTGCTACTGGCTTTCCTGAGCTCACCCTACTCGCCTTGTCACAGCTCTGTCAAAGTGTGATGCTAACTAATAATGAGAAACTCTTAGCCACGCTCAATCTTACATGCCACCCCTTGGTTGTTGCCGTCGCTAGTAAGATGAGGGTAGACTGTCGCACAATTAAGCTGAATCTCCACTCACGGTGCACATATCCCGCAAAGACAACCTTGTTTTCCGTTGCATGCAAAATTACCGTCTGCTTTTCTACCGAATTCCACCTACGTACTTTACTGGTGCCGCATTCTTGTTATATCCACGTGCTATAACAGGCGTCTACTCTTCATTGAGGAGCTGCAACCGGGGCTGAGTTCCACCTACTCTTCAGCACGGTCAAAATGGCAGGGCTCGTCCGGGATTTGAACCCGGGACCTCCTGCACCCAAAGCAGGAATCATACCCCTAGACCAACGAGCCACCTGGCTGGAGCAGTCAAGTTAATCCCAAGTAGTGCGCCTCACAGGGAACACAAACTTTCACGTGAATTCGCAAGATAAACGCTTTCTGCAGGCAGCACTCACCACTCATGAGAAGAATATTAAAGGCAACGAATAAAAAGCGAAATAACTGCATCGAGCACTGCTTATGAACAGCCGGCAGTGCCTCAGTTTCGGTATGTGGTTTCTCAGGGTTAAGAGAAGGCGAATGCACTAAACAAAAGAACATCGGGAAACCAGGCACCAACTCGTAACGAAAAGATTGCACAATATACTGCAAGCAAAATTTCCAGAAGACGGATACTGAAGACGCCGCAGACAAAAGAATTATTCTATGCAGTAACGAATATCTAGGAAGCGTGAATTGCATGTGCTGCTCCACCACACAACTTCTTTTGATACTGTTTTACTTATTCTAAATTTTCATTACCTCATCGTCTCTAGAATACTGTGCGGTTATCACCTGGTTTCCAACAGTAAATCGACTACAAAGTCTTTCAAAGTAGGTCAGACACAAAAAAAAAATCGGAGCTGCGTGTAGCTCATGTCATTCTGCTTTCAATCGTGAATCTCCGGCTGGGAGTAGTGGCGTACTTCTGTAATCCAAGCTTCTGGGAGGCCGTTGTGTGGGAGAGATCTGGAAACAACTACAGATTCGACCGTTTCACGAGCTCAGGAACGGCCGCGATGCCTTCATCGAGCTCTGCAGATCGACAGATGATAGTGTGGAAATTTCGGCAAGCGGTGGCTAAGGGTTAAGAGAAGCCAAACGCACTAAACACAAGAAAGTCGGGAAACCGAAGCACACAACTCATAACGAAAAGATTGCGGAATGCAGTGCGAAAGCAAAACTTCGAGAAGACCAACTCTGAAGCCATCGGCGAGCTAGGAATTATTCCGCACAAGAAGCGATCATGTAGGAAGAGCGAGCCGAAGCTGTCGCTCGACCACACAATAAATTTTTGCTTAATCCCAATTTGCAGTACCGGTTCGACACTAGAATACTGCGCCTTGGTTCTTCCAAAAGCGATAGTAATAAGCACGTCCACTGCAGTGTCATTTGGGGTAGTGAGTCAGACATGGGGAGGATATGAGGCGGGTGGAATATGCAACGACAGGGGCATTGCAGGGCGGCCGCCGACTCCTTGGGCTGTGGCGCACCGGTGCCGGCGGCGGCCTGGCTGGGCTGCTGGTGCCTCCATGTAGAGCTGCCGCCGAGCCCAGGCACCGTGCCGCTAACGAAGCGATTGCCTTTGGTGACATCTTTTGCAATAACGACTGCGCGAATCGACTGTATCTCGTAAGGAAGGAAAGAGCAGCAGCTGCCGCCGAGCCCAGGCGCCGTGCCTAACACGCAGAAGGTCCCCGGCTCGATTGCGGGCGGAAACCCGTTTTCGTCGCACTCAGCAAGACACTTGCTACGATCTCTACTGTGACCATTTAAATCAACTTCAAACGTTCCATCAGCAGGGTGCACATGGCTCAAATGAAACATGAAACGGTTTCAGAACTGGTTGTCGGATTTTAGCGCTGACTTGGATGCCTGGAAATGCGCGAAACAGCCGCCGCCATGCGATTTGTTACCGCACCGTTGTACAAAACGCAAGGGCTCGTCCGGGATTTGAACCCGGGACCTCCTGCACCCGAAGCAGGAATCATACCCTTTTTTTTTTTTTTTTTTTTTTTTTTTTTTTTTTTTTTTTTTTTTTTTTTTTTACTGCTGGCTGAAATAAAGATTAAAACACGAAAACTTCAGTCCTGGTGTAGAGAAGAAACATATATAAAGGCGGCAAATCCAGAAACAGTATAAAAGAAAATGGCTCACACAGGTGACCTTAGCCAACACCCTCTCTTTCAAATGTCAGGCTAAGCATATTGGCAAAATCATCTCGGAGGCCTGGCAATCGCAAGCGCTGCCAGTAAGCAGTAAGCATGTACTGCCGAAACGCTAGGTGTCCATCCTCTTCATGACAACTGTTGACAAAATGTACGAAATGGCCAATCAACCACATGACGGTATGGAGCTTCGTCCGCGGAAAAAAGGAAGAATCGGGCCGGACGATGATGTCAATAGTATAAGCGGCTTCAGCAGACCTAGTGACAAAAGCAAGTTGTTTCCTGAGCCAACGCCAATTAGCAAGGTGCCCACAGCAGGTGAATCGATGTTCAAGGGTATCCAGGAGACCACACCGAGTACAGGTGTCCGTGTCAGAAAGACCAATACGGTGCAGTCGTACATTGGTGGGAACCAAATTATTTATTACCCTATACCACGTGGACGCCACGGCCATAGAGTGGATCGGCAGACTAACGTTCTTCCAGACGTTCCTCCAGGACACGGATGGAGACGCCAGTTCTATTGGATTGGGACTGGCCAGCCCCTCCCAGCGGGCAATCAAGCTCTTGGTCGTTGGCACCGGTCGCCGCAAGAAGACGTCACCGAGGTAACTCACCGCAATGTAAAATTCCCGAATGTGTTTCAACTTAAAATTTAGGCGTCCGACATCGACAGGTGGAGCAAGGCTCGCCGGACGCACAACAGTAAAAAGCCTGGATGTAATTGAAGTCACTTCTTGCGTAACAATTAGATTCGTTCGGCGGACGTACAAAGCAGACGCCTTGCGAGTAATGTCAGAGAGGCCCAAGCCTCCGGAGAGACGCGGTTTCGTCATTACCTCGTAACGTAACTTGAATAGAAGGCCCTTCCATATAAACCTGCTAGACAATTGGCGCAACCTTTTCGCTACCATCATGGGAAGTGGGAACAGCTGAGCAACATAATAAGCTTTACATAGGACGTAGGTGTCTAAAATTCTGACTTTTTGCAAAATGGTAGCAGAGCGCTGCTCATGGACCATCAGAGCCCCCTGTATCTTCTCGGTGACAGATTTCCAATTGAGAGCCGCCATTTTTAGAGGACACCGATCAATGATAATCCCCAAGGACGTATGGCGATCGACAAAAGTGGCCCAAGGGACGTCAGCATCGCGAAATCCTCGGATATCAAGGAACTTACATTTACCCTGATTGAGACGCGCTCCAGAGACACGACAGTATGCATCAACTGCCCCTTTCAACAACGGGATATCATCTCGTTGACGGAGGAGAACAACGACATCATCCGCATATGCCTTAACCGAGAGCTTCCCACCAGAGAGGGACATACCCTGAAGCTTGAGAGCAATAGTCCGAAGCAGCGGTTCCAGGGACAAAACGAATAAAGACATAGAGAGCGGACTACCCTGAGGCACTCCGCGGCGGATAGCAATGGGCGGCGTCAGCTGCCCATTGACTGACACCCGAGCTGTTATTCCCCTGTACAAATTGCCAAGAACACCACGTGAGGAAGCGTTAAAACCTATTGTACCTAAAACACGATCTAAAAACACATGACTGACGTGATCAAAAGCCTTATAAAAATCAAGGAAGGCAAAGGCACAATGTACGTTTGTAACCGCCGCAACCGAGACAACATCCCGATATTCGGCTACTGGTGTCAGAATAGATCTATCAGGAAAACAACATTGATGTGCACCAATCACACCCCGAAGCAGAGAAGACAGCCGGCTATTGAGCGCTCTAGCAGCTGTCTTATAGTCAAAATTCAGCAATGTGAGCGGACGAAGATTGGCAGCAGATAAACGACCAGAGGACTTCGGAATTAAAACAATTTTCCCTACTTTAAAATCGGCAGGCACATCCATCCCTCTGACAATCTCATTTAAAATCTGCGTAAAAATGCCACCCAAAAGAGGCCAAAAACGGAGATAAAATTCTTTAGGCAGGCCGTCTGGACCCGGCGATTTACTGGACGGAGAGCGAGCAATAAAATCGAAAACATCATCTACCTGGAACTCCCGGAGAAAGTCGCCGTTCGCGTCAGGCGCGATCGTCGCAGTTAGATCCCCAAAGACATCATCCGAAAGAGACTCACCAGAATCATCGGCAGAATAGAGACTAGTGTAATACTGATGAAGAGCACGAACCATTTCCTCCTGTGCACTAAGCTGTCGCCCATCATCCACCGTAAGAGAAGAGATGAAGGAGCGACGACGACGAGTCTGATGCCGTAGCAGGTGGTACAAGGATGTCAGTTCACCTTCAACAAGAGAGTGAGGTTTCGACTTAACTCGCAGACCATCCATCTGTCGTCGTTTAAGGCTCAAGAGCTTGGCTTTAATACGACGAACATCATGGATCCGCAGTGGAGAGGTACCCGCCGCGTCATATAGTTCACGCAGGACAGAGTAGTAATATTCATACGTGTTCTTAAAATCACGCGACCTAGCAGCACAGTAGAAAATCAAAGTCTGACGAATCTTGGGCTTGGCAAACGCAGTCCACCAAACCAGCAAGGAGGGGTATCGCGGGACAGAGCGAAGACATCGCTCCCACACGCCACTTATAACATCATCCATAGCACTGTCGGCAAGGTGGGAAACATTTAACATCCACTGGGAACGATAAAGTTTTGCAGGTTGGCGACTAAGATTTACAGTTGCAGTAAAAGCACAATGGTCAGAAAAACTAGTAGGAATAACATCGACAGAAAGAATTTTATCACATAAAAAATCAGATAAATAGAATCTGTCGAGTCTATTGCATGAGGACGCGGTAAAAAACGTATATTTCACCAGGGTTGGATATTTGTGTTCCCAAACATCACGCAGATGCATCGTACGAACTAAGTCATGTAAATCACGGCAATAATTAAAATTGGGGGACTGGTCTGCAGGGCGTAAAACACAATTAAAATCGCCTCCGAGCAGGAGACTCCGAGGACTCTGGCGCAAAAGATAAATAAGCTCTTCTTTATAAAAGCGCGAACGAGCCACAGTGTGACCCGAACCAGAGGGGGCATACAAAACAACGAGGCGGAGATCAAAAAGACGACAACCAATCCCACGGCCAGGGTCAAGGAATTCAATGTCAGTAATAGGAATGCCCTCTCGAAAGAAAAGAGCAGTTCCTGTTGAATATTCCGGCGCGACATTAAAAACAGTTTGAAATCCAGGTAGAGAGAGATCAGAAAACAACACTTCCTGCAAAAACACTACGTCCGCACAGGCGTCGTAAATAAACTGCCGCTAAGAGGCAATGCGAACGTCGGACTCAATACGGTTAACATTTAAGGTAAGAAAGGTGTATGCTTGAACCATAGAGAGAAAAGCGAGAAAACAAATCACCTACACCGACGCACCAGCGTCACAGTCCATAGCAGGGGTGACGGAGGCATCCGAGGGAGGGGGACTGCTACCCCGTTCCGCGGATCCCTTACGTTTCGGTTTTTTACGAACAGCATTAACGTTCGGCTGAACGCGTAACTTGCGTCGGCTGACGGGCAAGGAAACTTCAGCCGCCGGTGACGTAGGAGGGTCAAGTTCTGTATCCGACACCACCCGCGCCGGTCCACATGCGGGATCCGGGGTCGCGGGGGAAACATCCGACAAAACGGAATGGTCAACACCTGCACTAGCTTCCGGCAAACATGGACTGCACGGAGGCGAAACGTGAGCAGGAAGGTCCGAGGCCGCAGAGTTGGAAGGAAGCGGAGCAGCTCCGCTGGCAGAGGTATGGGGCAGCGAAGCAGGAAGTTGTCGCGGCTCCACTTGTTGGGACATCGAAGTTGGTTCGGAAGACGGCGCCAACAGGCCCGACCGACGACCCGACTCGAGAGAAGCTGCGTCGGAGGCCGGAGGGGCGCCAGCAGCCGCCACCGGAACCGCTACCTCAGGAGGGCAGGGAGCAGCTACAGTACACAGTGGCTCGGAGGATGCCGGTCGCTCGGACTGGGGCATCTCAGGGAGATCCTCATCCGTACTATTTCCATCGTGTGGGCGACGCCTCTTATTATTCAAAAGTGGCACACCCACCTGAGGGACAGACGGAACAACATCAGATTTAGCACGCAAAGGAGGAAATTCTGTATCAGGGGTGCGCAAAACCTGTGGCGGGGCGCTACTACCACTGGACTGTGCTACACCAAGAGCAGAACCACCTGCAACGAGGTCAGCGACCGTTAACTTGCGACGCTGTTCGAGAGAATTTTTTAAAACAAAAACTCTCCGCGGACAGTCGGTACGCACGTGACCACTTTCATTGCACAAAAAACAGGTGCCAACCTGACCACTATATGTTACATGGACACGATATCCACCGATCTGCAGGTGAGATGGAATATTCTGCTTAACGTGCATTTCGACTGAACGAATACCACTGTAACATTGCAGGCGATGTTGGCTTGACCAGCGTTCAAGGCGAATGCTCTTTACATCACCATACTTCTGTAGACCCTCCTTAAGATAGACATTATCCACCTCCGGTGGAAGGTTGTAAACACGAACATTGGTATACGTGATGGAAGCATTGGAAAGCAGCACGGTACTTACAGAATCATCCCGATGCCGAAAGAGAACTTGATGACCATATTTAGAAAGAATTTTATCAACCTGAAGTGGGTCCATAAACTTAACAAAGAAAACATACAGTTCGGTATCAAAATAAGCAGTATGCACCTGATCCGAATGAACACCAAAGGTATCTACCAACCAATCATGAATCTCAAGAGAACTAGGTTGCACATGGCGGGTTGACTTGTCAAAAGCAAAACTAACTGTAGCCTGACGAGGAATAACCTGGGACGACATTTTCAAAACATGCGGTCGAAACCGCTACACAAAAAACACTGAAATAAAGACAGAAGGTAACACAAGGTACGAAACAACGACGGAGAAATACTCTCAGAAGTTGCAACACAACACGTAACAAAAACGATAGTCCACTATACGTAACGCTACGGCGGAGCGGAAGACTAGGCACGTCCACACTGCACGGCGTCTAAAGCGGAACTGCCCCTAGACCAACGAGCCTATTCGTTCCGAAAACGCACTGCATCTGAATGACGCCACCTTTGATGGTCTCACCATGTAGGGCTGCAGCTCAGCCAGCGTTCTCCCTGTCTGTCGCGGTTGGATTGTTTCCATCGACGTCTTTTACTACAGGAACTTCACGAATCGGAGGGAGCTCGTAGCCGATGCCCTTGCTAACACAGAAGACAAACTGTTGCTATTACGAGTCTCCGGGTGGTACATGAAAAGAACCGTCGTTTCCGTGGTGTAGCGGTTATCACGTCTGCTTTACACGCAGAAGGTCCCCGGTTCGATCCCGGGCGGGAACACAACAATTTTAATCTATATTTCGGATTTCATTTCCGAGATGACCTCACGTCCGCGTATGCAGAGACAAGCAATGTCGTATGCTAGACGGATAGGGCGTCATTTTACGGTCAAATACTGTTGCTCTCTTATTGCACCGGTATTTGGTAACTGAGAACGCCCCTAGCTCCATTATGGCTGGCAAAATTTATAATCCGGTTCTTCAGGGCTACTTCAAGTGCGCTTGCTACTGGCTTTCCTGAGCTCACCCTACTCGCCTTGTCACAGCTCTGTCAAAGTGTGATGCTAACTAATAATGAGAAACTCTTAGCCACGCTCAATCTTACATGCCACCCCTTGGTTGTTGCCGTCGCTAGTAAGATGAGGGTAGACTGTCGCACAATTAAGCTGAATCTCCACTCACGGTGCACATATCCCGCAAAGACAACCTTGTTTTCCGTTGCATGCAAAATTACCGTCTGCTTTTCTACCGAATTCCACCTACGTACTTTACTGGTGCCGCATTCTTGTTATATCCACGTGCTATAACAGGCGTCTACTCTTCATTGAGGAGCTGCAACCGGGGCTGAGTTCCACCTACTCTTCAGCACGGTCAAAATGGCAGGGCTCGTCCGGGATTTGAACCCGGGACCTCCTGCACCCAAAGCAGGAATCATACCCCTAGACCAACGAGCCACCTGGCTGGAGCAGTCAAGTTAATCCCAAGTAGTGCGCCTCACAGGGAACACAAACTTTCACGTGAATTCGCAAGATAAACGCTTTCTGCAGGCAGCACTCACCACTCATGAGAAGAATATTAAAGGCAACGAATAAAAAGCGAAATAACTGCATCGAGCACTGCTTATGAACAGCCGGCAGTGCCTCAGTTTCGGTATGTGGTTTCTCAGGGTTAAGAGAAGGCGAATGCACTAAACAAAAGAACATCGGGAAACCAGGCACCAACTCGTAACGAAAAGATTGCACAATATACTGCAAGCAAAATTTCCAGAAGACGGATACTGAAGACGCCGCAGACAAAAGAATTATTCTATGCAGTAACGAATATCTAGGAAGCGTGAATTGCATGTGCTGCTCCACCACACAACTTCTTTTGATACTGTTTTACTTATTCTAAATTTTCATTACCTCATCGTCTCTAGAATACTGTGCGGTTATCACCTGGTTTCCAATAGCGATAGTAGTAAGTAAATCGACTACAAAGTCTTTCAAAGTAGGTCAGACACAAAAAAAAAAATCGGAGCTGCGTGTAGCTCATGTCATTCTGCTTTCAATCGTGAATCTCCGGCTGGGAGTAGTGGCGTACTTCTGTAATCCAAGCTTCTGGGAGGCCGTTGTGTGGGAGAGATCTGGAAACAACTACAGATTCGACCGTTCCACGAGCTCAGGAACGGCCGCGATGCCTTCATCGAGCTCTGCAGATCGACAGATGATAGTGTGGAAATTTCGGCAAGCGGTGGCTAAGGGTTAAGAGAAGCCAAACGCACTAAACACAAGAAAGTCGGGAAACCGAAGCACACAACTCATAACGAAAAGATTGCGGAATGCAGTGCGAAAGCAAAACTTCGAGAAGACCAACTCTGAAGCCATCGGCGAGCTAGGAATTATTCCGCACAAGAAGCGATCATGTAGGAAGAGCGAGCCGAAGCTGTCGCTCGACCACACAATAAATTTTTGCTTAATCCCAATTTGCAGTACCGGTTCGACACTAGAATACTGCGCCTTGGTTCTTCCAAAAGCGATAGTAATAAGCACGTCCACTGCAGTGTCATTTGGGGTAGTGAGTCAGACATGGGGAGGATATGAGGCGGGTGGAATATGCAACGACAGGGGCATTGCAGGGCGGCCGCCGACTCCTTGGGCTGTGGCGCACCGGTGCCGGCGGCGGCCTGGCTGGACTGCTGGTGCCTCCATGTAGAGCTGCCGCCGAGCCCAGGCACCGTGCCGCTAACGAAGCGATTGCCTTTGGTGACATCTTTTGCAATAACGACTGCGCGAATCGACGGTATCTCGTAAGGAAGGAAAGAGCAGCAGCTGCCGCCGAGCCCAGGCGCCGTGCCTAACACGCAGAAGGTCCCCGGCTCGATTGCGGGCGGAAACCCGTTTTCGTCGCACTCAGCAAGACACTTGCTGCCGCCGAGCCCAGGCACCGTGCCGCTAACGAAGCGATTGCCTTTGGTGACATCTTTTGCAATAACGACTGCGCGAATCGACGGTATCTCGTAAGGAAGGAAAGAGCAGCAGCTGCCGCCGAGCCCAGGCGCCGTGCCTAACACGCAGAAGGTCCCCGGCTCGATTGCGGGCGGAAACCCGTTTTCGTCGCACTCAGCAAGACACTTGCTGCCGCCGAGCCCAGGCACCGTGCCGCTAACGAAGCGATTGCCTTTGGTGACATCTTTTGCAATAACGACTGCGCGAATCGACGGTATCTCGTAAGGAAGGAAAGAGCAGCAGCTGCCGCCGAGCCCAGGCGCCGTGCCTAACACGCAGAAGGTCCCCGGCTCGATTGCGGGCGGAAACCCGTTTTCGTCGCACTCAGCAAGACACTTGCTACGATCTCTACTGTGACCATTTAAATCAACTTCAAACGTTCCATCAGCAGGGTGCACATGGCTCAAATGAAACATGAAACGGTTTCAGAACTGGTTGTCGGATTTTAGCGCTGACTTGGAGGCCTGGAAATGCGCGAAACAGCCGCCGCCATGCGATTTGTTACCGCACCGTTGTACAAAACGCAAGGGCTCGTCCGGGATTTGAACCCGGGACCTCCTGCACCCGAAGCAGGAATCATACCCCTAGACCAACGAGCCTATTCGTTCCGAAAACGCACTGCATGTGAATGACGCCACCTTTGATGGTCTCACCATGTAGGGCTGCAGCTCAGCCAGCGTTCTCCCTGTCTGTCGCGGTTGGATTGTTTCCATCGACGTCTTTTACTACAGGAACTTCACGAATCGGAGGGAGCTCGTAGCCGATGCCCTTGCTAACACAGAAGACAAACTGTTGCTATTACGAGTCTCCGGGTGGTACATGAAAAGAACCGTCGTTTCCGTGGTGTAGCGGTTATCACGTCTGCTTTACACGCAGAAGGTCCCCGGTTCGATCCCGGGCGGGAACACAACAATTTTAATCTATATTTCGGATTTCATTTCCGAGATGACCTCACGTCCGCGTATGCAGAGACAAGCAATGTCGTATGCTAGACGGATAGGGCGTCATTTTACGGTCAAATACTGTTGCTCTCTTATTGCACCGGTATTTGGTAACTGAGAACGCCCCTAGCTCCATTATGGCTGGCAAAATTTATAATCCGGTTCTTCTGGGCTACTTCAAGTGCGCTTGCTACTGGCTTTCCTGAGCTCACCCTACTCGCCTTGTCACAGCTCTGTCAAAGTGTGATGCTAACTAATAATGAGAAACTCTTAGCCACGCTCAATCTTACATGCCACCCCTTGGTTGTTGCCGTCGCTAGTAAGATGAGGGTAGACTGTCGCACAATTAAGCTGAATCTCCACTCACGGTGCACATATCCCGCAAAGACAACCTTGTTTTCCGTTGCATGCAAAATTACCGTCTGCTTTTCTACCGAATTCCACCTACGTACTTTACTGGTGCCGCATTCTTGTTATATCCACGTGCTATAACAGGCGTCTACTCTTCATTGAGGAGCTGCAACCGGGGCTGAGTTCCACCTACTCTTCAGCACGGTCAAAATGGCAGGGCTCGTCCGGGATTTGAACCCGGGACCTCCTGCACCCAAAGCAGGAATCATACCCCTAGACCAACGAGCCACCTGGCTGGAGCAGTCAAGTTAATCCCAAGTAGTGCGCCTCACAGGGAACACAAACTTTCACGTGAATTCGCAAGATAAACGCTTTCTGCAGGCAGCACTCACCACTCATGAGAAGAATATTAAAGGCAACGAATAAAAAGCGAAATAACTGCATCGAGCACTGCTTATGAACAGCCGGCAGTGCCTCAGTTTCGGTATGTGGTTTCTCAGGGTTAAGAGAAGGCGAATGCACTAAACAAAAGAACATCGGGAAACCAGGCACCAACTCGTAACGAAAAGATTGCACAATATACTGCAAGCAAAATTTCCAGAAGACGGATACTGAAGACGCCGCAGACAAAAGAATTATTCTATGCAGTAACGAATATCTAGGAAGCGTGAATTGCATGTGCTGCTCCACCACACAACTTCTTTTGATACTGTTTTACTTATTCTAAATTTTCATTACCTCATCGTCTCTAGAATACTGTGCGGTTATCACCTGGTTTCCAACAGTAAATCGACTACAAAGTCTTTCAAAGTAGGTCAGACACAAAAAAAAAATCGGAGCTGCGTGTAGCTCATGTCATTCTGCTTTCAATCGTGAATCTCCGGCTGGGAGTAGTGGCGTACTTCTGTAATCCAAGCTTCTGGGAGGCCGTTGTGTGGGAGAGATCTGGAAACAACTACAGATTCGACCGTTCCACGAGCTCAGGAACGGCCGCGATGCCTTCATCGAGCTCTGCAGATCGACAGATGATAGTTTGGAAATTTCGGCAAGCGGTGGCTAAGGGTTAAGAGAAGCCAAACGCACTAAACACAAGAAAGTCGGGAAACCGAAGCACACAACTCATAACGAAAAGATTGCGGAATGCAGTGCGAAAGCAAAACTTCGAGAAGACCAACTCTGAAGCCATCGGCGAGCTAGGAATTATTCCGCACAAGAAGCGATCATGTAGGAAGAGCGAGCCGAAGCTGTCGCTCGACCACACAATAAATTTTTGCTTAATCCCAATTTGCAGTACCGGTTCGACACTAGAATACTGCGCCTTGGTTCTTCCAAAAGCGATAGTAATAAGCACGTCCACTGCAGTGTCATTTGGGGTAGTGAGTCAGACATGGGGAGGATATGAGGCGGGTGGAATATGCAACGACAGGGGCATTGCAGGGCGGCCGCCGACTCCTTGGGCTGTGGCGCACCGGTGCCGGCGGCGGCCTGGCTGGACTGCTGGTGCCTCCATGTAGAGCTGCCGCCGAGCCCAGGCACCGTGCCGCTAACGAAGCGATTGCCTTTGGTGACATCTTTTGCAATAACGACTGCGCGAATCGACGGTATCTCGTAAGGAAGGAAAGAGCAGCAGCTGCCGCCGAGCCCAGGCGCCGTGCCTAACACGCAGAAGGTCCCCGGCTCGATTGCGGGCGGAAACCCGTTTTCGTCGCACTCAGCAAGACACTTGCTACGATCTCTACTGTGACCATTTAAATCAACTTCAAACGTTCCATCAGCAGGGTGCACATGGCTCAAATGAAACATGAAACGGTTTCAGAACTGGTTGTCGGATTTTAGCGCTGACTTGGAGGCCTGGAAATGCGCGAAACAGCCGCCGCCATGCGATTTGTTACCGCACCGTTGTACAAAACGCAAGAGCTCGTCCGGGATTTGAACCCGGGACCTCCTGCACCCGAAGCAGGAATCATACCCCTAGACCAACGAGCCTATTCGTTCCGAAAACGCACTGCATGTGAATGACGCCACCATTGATGGTCTCACCATGTAGGGCTGCAGCTCAGCCAGCGTTCTCCCTGTCTGTCGCGGTTGGATTGTTTCCATCGACGTCTTTTACTACAGGAACTTCACGAATCGGAGGGAGCTCGTAGCCGATGCCCTTGCTAACACAGAAGACAAACTGTTGCTATTACGAGTCTCCGGGTGGTACATGAAAAGAACCGTCGTTTCCGTGGTGTAGCGGTTATCACGTCTGCTTTACACGCAGAAGGTCCCCGGTTCGATCCCGGGCGGGAACACAACAATTTTAATCTATATTTCGGATTTCATTTCCGAGATGACCTCACGTCCGCGTATGCAGAGACAAGCAATGTCGTATGCTAGACGGATAGGGCGTCATTTTACGGTCAAATACTGTTGCTCTCTTATTGCACCGGTATTTGGTAACTGAGAACGCCCCTAGCTCCATTATGGCTGGCAAAATTTATAATCCGGTTCTTCTGGGCTACTTCAAGTGCGCTTGCTACTGGCTTTCCTGAGCTCACCCTACTCGCCTTGTCACAGCTCTGTCAAAGTGTGATGCTAACTAATAATGAGAAACTCTTAGCCACGCTCAATCTTACATGCCACCCCTTGGTTGTTGCCGTCGCTAGTAAGATGAGGGTAGACTGTCGCACAATTAAGCTGAATCTCCACTCACGGTGCACATATCCCGCAAAGACAACCTTGTTTTCCGTTGCATGCAAAATTACCGTCTGCTTTTCTACCGAATTCCACCTACGTACTTTACTGGTGCCGCATTCTTGTTATATCCACGTGCTATAACAGGCGTCTACTCTTCATTGAGGAGCTGCAACCGGGGCTGAGTTCCACCTACTCTTCAGCACGGTCAAAATGGCAGGGCTCGTCCGGGATTTGAACCCGGGACCTCCTGCACCCAAAGCAGGAATCATACCCCTAGACCAACGAGCCACCTGGCTGGAGCAGTCAAGTTAATCCCAAGTAGTGCGCCTCACAGGGAACACAAACTTTCACGTGAATTCGCAAGATAAACGCTTTCTGCAGGCAGCACTCACCACTCATGAGAAGAATATTAAAGGCAACGAATAAATAGCGAAATAACTGCATCGAGCACTGCTTATGAACAGCCGGCAGTGCCTCAGTTTCGGTATGTGGTTTCTCAGGGTTAAGAGAAGGCGAATGCACTAAACAAAAGAACATCGGGAAACCAGGCACCAACTCGTAACGAAAAGATTGCACAATATACTGCAAGCAAAATTTCCAGAAGACGGATACTGAAGACGCCGCAGACAAAAGAATTATTCTATGCAGTAACGAATATCTAGGAAGCGTGAATTGCATGTGCTGCTCCACCACACAACTTCTTTTGATACTGTTTTACTTATTCTAAATTTTCATTACCTCATCGTCTCTAGAATACTGTGCGGTTATCACCTGGTTTCCAACAGTAAATCGACTACAAAGTCTTTCAAAGTAGGTCAGACACAAAAAAAAAATCGGAGCTGCGTGTAGCTCATGTCATTCTGCTTTCAATCGTGAATCTCCGGCTGGGAGTAGTGGCGTACTTCTGTAATCCAAGCTTCTGGGAGGCCGTTGTGTGGGAGAGATCTGGAAACAACTACAGATTCGACCGTTCCACGAGCTCAGGAACGGCCGCGATGCCTTCATCGAGCTCTGCAGATCGACAGATGATAGTTTGGAAATTTCGGCAAGCGGTGGCTAAGGGTTAAGAGAAGCCAAACGCACTAAACACAAGAAAGTCGGGAAACCGAAGCACACAACTCATAACGAAAAGATTGCGGAATGCAGTGCGAAAGCAAAACTTCGAGAAGACCAACTCTGAAGCCATCGGCGAGCTAGGAATTATTCCGCACAAGAAGCGATCATGTAGGAAGAGCGAGCCGAAGCTGTCGCTCGACCACACAATAAATTTTTGCTTAATCCCAATTTGCAGTACCGGTTCGACACTAGAATACTGCGCCTTGGTTCTTCCAAAAGCGATAGTAATAAGCACGTCCACTGCAGTGTCATTTGGGGTAGTGAGTCAGACATGGGGAGGATATGAGGCGGGTGGAATATGCAACGACAGGGGCATTGCAGGGCGGCCGCCGACTCCTTGGGCTGTGGCGCACCGGTGCCGGCGGCGGCCTGGCTGGGCTGCTGGTGCCTCCATGTAGAGCTGCCGCCGAGCCCAGGCACCGTGCCGCTAACGAAGCGATTGCCTTTGGTGACATCTTTTGCAATAACGACTGCGCGAATCGACGGTATCTCGTAAGGAAGGAAAGAGCAGCAGCTGCCGCCGAGCCCAGGCGCCGTGCCTAACACGCAGAAGGTCCCCGGCTCGATTGCGGGCGGAAACCCGTTTTCGTCGCACTCAGCAAGACACTTGCTACGATCTCTACTGTGACCATTTAAATCAACTTCAAACGTTCCATCAGCAGGGTGCACATGGCTCAAATGAAACATGAAACGGTTTCAGAACTGGTTGTCGGATTTTAGCGCTGACTTGGAGGCCTGGAAATGCGCGAAACAGCCGCCGCCATGCGATTTGTTACCGCACCGTTGTACAAAACGCAAGGGCTCGTCCGGGATTTGAACCCGGGACCTCCTGCACCCGAAGCAGGAATCATACCCCTAGACCAACGAGCCTATTCGTTCCGAAAACGCACTGCATGTGAATGACGCCACCTTTGATGGTCTCACCATGTAGGGCTGCAGCTCAGCCAGCGTTCTCCCTGTCTGTCGCGGTTGGATTGTTTCCATCGACGTCTTTTACTACAGGAACTTCACGAATCGGAGGGAGCTCGTAGCCGATGCCCTTGCTAACACAGAAGACAAACTGTTGCTATTACGAGTCTCCGGGTGGTACATGAAAAGAACCGTCGTTTCCGTGGTGTAGCGGTTATCACGTCTGCTTTACACGCAGAAGGTCCCCGGTTCGATCCCGGGCGGGAACACAACAATTTTAATCTATATTTCGGATTTCATTTCCGAGATGACCTCACGTCCGCGTATGCAGAGACAAGCAATGTCGTATGCTAGACGGATAGGGCGTCATTTTACGGTCAAATACTGTTGCTCTCTTATTGCACCGGTATTTGGTAACTGAGAACGCCCCTAGCTCCATTATGGCTGGCAAAATTTATAATCCGGTTCTTCTGGGCTACTTCAAGTGCGCTTGCTACTGGCTTTCCTGAGCTCACCCTACTCGCCTTGTCACAGCTCTGTCAAAGTGTGATGCTAACTAATAATGAGAAACTCTTAGCCACGCTCAATCTTACATGCCACCCCTTGGTTGTTGCCGTCGCTAGTAAGATGAGGGTAGACTGTCGCACAATTAAGCTGAATCTCCACTCACGGTGCACATATCCCGCAAAGACAACCTTGTTTTCCGTTGCATGCAAAATTACCGTCTGCTTTTCTACCGAATTCCACCTACGTACTTTACTGGTGCCGCATTCTTGTTATATCCACGTGCTATAACAGGCGTCTACTCTTCATTGAGGAGCTGCAACCGGGGCTGAGTTCCACCTACTCTTCAGCACGGTCAAAATGGCAGGGCTCGTCCGGGATTTGAACCCGGGACCTCCTGCACCCAAAGCAGGAATCATACCCCTTTTTTTTTTTTTTTTTTTTTTTTTACTCTTCATTGAGGAGCTGCAACCGGGACTGAGTTCCACCTACTCTTCAGCACGGTCAAAATGGCAGGGCTCGTCCGGGATTTGAACCCGGGACCTCCTGCACCCAAAGCAGGAATCATACCCCTTTTTTTTTTTTTTTTTTTTGAAGCAGACACTCTACCACTCGAACGAATATATCTATTGAAAAAAATATTAAAGAATATCCACCACACAGCCACTTCAAAAGAAGTACAGTACTGAAATTAAAATCCTAAAACATGACTATATAATGTAGACTGCTTACTGAAATAAAGGTTAAAACGCGAAAACTTCAGTCCTGGTGTAGAGAAGAAACATACATAAAGGCGGCAAATTCAGAAACAGTATAAAAGAAAATGGCTCACACAGGTGACCTTAGCCAACACCCTCTCTTTCAAATGTCAGGCTAAGCATATTGGCAAAATCATCTCGGAGGCCTGGCAATCGCAAGCGCTGCCAGTAAGCAGTAAGCATGTACTGCCGAAACGCTAGGTGTCCATCCTCTTCATGACAACTGTTGACAAAATGTACGAAATGGCCAATCAACCACATGACGGTATGGAGCTTCGTCCGCGGAAAAAAGGAAGAATCGGGCCGGACGATGATGTCAATAGTATAAGCAGCTTCAGCAGACCTAGTGACAAAAGCAAGTTGTTTCCTGAGCCAACGCCAATTAGCAAGGTGCCCACAGCAGGTGAATCGATGTTCAAGGGTATCCAGGAGACCACACCGAGTACAGGTGTCCGTGTCAGAAAGACCAATACGGTGCAGTCGTACATTGGTGGGAACCAAATTATTTATTACCCTATACCACGTGGACGCCACGGCCATAGAGTGGATCGGCAGACTAACGTTCTTCCAGACGTTCCTCCAGGACACAGATGGAGACGCCAGTTCTATTGGATTGGGACCGGCCAGCCCCTCCCAGCGGGCAATCAAGCCCTTGGTCGTTGGCACCGGTCGCCGCAAGAAGACGTCACCGAGGTAACTCACCGCAATGTAAAATTCCCGAATGTGTTTCAACTTAAAATTGAGGCGTCTGACATCGACAGGTGGAGCAAGGCTCGCCGGACGCACAACAGTAAAAAGCCTGGATGTAATTGAAGTCACTTCTTGCGTAACAATTAGAGTCGTTCGGCGGACGTACAAAGCAGACGCCTTGCAAGTAATGTCAGAGAGGCCCAAGCCTCCGGAGAGACGCGGTTTCGTCATTACCTCGTAACGTAACTTGAATAGGTGGCCCTTCCATATAAACCTGCTAGACAATTGGCGCAACCTTTTCGCCACCATCATGGGAAGTGGGAACAGCTGAGCAACATAATAAGCTTTACATAGGACGTAGGTGTCTAAAATTCTGACTTTTTGCAAAATGGTAGCAGAGCGCTGCTCATGGACCATCAGAGCCCCCTGTATCTTCTCGGTGACAGATTTCCAATTGAGAGCCGCCATTTTTAGAGGACACCGATCAATGATAATCCCCAAGGACGTATGGCGATCGACAAAAGTGGCCCAAGGGACGTCAGCATCGCGAAATCCTCGAATATCAAGGAACTTACATTTACCCTGATTGAGACGCGCTCCAGAGACACGACAGTATGCATCAACTGCCCCTTTCAACAACGGGATATCATCTCGTTGACGGAGGAGAACAACGACATCATCTGCATATGCCTTAACCGAGAGCTTCCCACCAGAGAGGGACATACCCTGAAGCTTGAGAGCAATAGTCCGAAGCAGCGGTTCCAGGGACAAAACGAATAAAGACATAGAGAGCGGACTACCCTGAGGCACTCCGCGGCGGATATCAATGGGCGGCGTCAGCTGCCCATTGACTGACACCCGAGCTGTTATTCCCCTGTACAAATTGCCAAGAACACCACGTGATGAAGCGTTAAAACCTATTGTACCTAAAACACGATCTAAAAACACATGACTGACGTGATCAAAAGCCTTATAAAAATCAAGGAAGGCAAAGGCACAATGTACGTTTGTAACCGCCGCAACCGAGACAACATCCCGATATTCGGCTACTGGTGTCAGAATAGATCTATCATGAAAACAACATTGATGTGCACCAATCACACCCCGAAGCAGAGAAGACAGCCGGCTATTGAGCGCTCTAGCAGCTGTCTTATAGTCAAAATTCAGCAATGTGAGCGGACGAAGATTGGCAGCAGATAAACGACCAGAGGACTTCGGAATTAAAACAATTTTCCCTACTTTAAAATCGGCAGGCACATCCATCCCTCTGACAATCTCATTTAAAATCTGCGTAAAAATGCCACCCAAAAGAGGCCAAAAACGGAGATAAAATTCTTTAGGCAGGCCGTCTGGACCCGGCGATTTACTGGACGGAGAGCGAGCAATAAAATCGAAAACATCATCTACCTGGAACTCCCGGAGAAATTCGCCGTTCGCGTCAGGCGCGATCGTCGCAGTTAGATCCCCAAAGACATCATCCGAAAGAGACTCACCAGAATCATCGGCAGAATAGAGACTAGTGTAATACTGATGAAGAGCACGAACCATTTCCTCCTGTGCACTAAGCTGTCGCCCATCATCCACCGTAAGAGAAGAGATGAAGGAGCGACGACGACGAGTCTGATGCCGTAGCAGGTGGTACAAGGATGTCAGTTCACCTTCAACAAGAGAGTGAGGTTTCGACTTAACTCGCAGACCATCCATCTGTCGTCGTTTAAGGCTCAAGAGCTTGGCTTTAATACGACGAACATCATGGATCCGCAGTGGAGAGGTACCCGCCGCGTCATATAGTTCACGCAGGACAGAGTAGTAATATTCATACGTGTTCTTAAAATCACGCGTCCTAGCAGCACAGTAGAAAATCAAAGTCTGACGAATCTTGGGCTTGGCAAACGCAGTCCACCAAACCAGCAAGGAAGGGTATCGCGGGACAGAGCGAAGACATCGCTCCCACACGCCACTTATAACATCATCCATAGCACTGTCGGCAAGGTGGGAAACATTTAACATCCACTGGGAACGATAAAGTTTTGCAGGTTGGCGACTAAGATTTACAGTTGCAGTAAAAGCACAATGGTCAGAAAAACTAGTAGGAATAACATCGACAGAAAGAATTTTATCACATAAAAAATCAGATAAATAGAATCTGTCGAGTCTACTGCATGAGGACGCGGTAAAAAAACGTATATTTCACCAGGGTTGGATATTTGTGTTCCCAAACATCACGCAGATGCATCGTACGAACTAAGTCATGTAAATCACGGCAATAATTAAAATTGGGGGACTGGTCTGCAGGGCGTAAAACACAATTAAAATCGCCTCCGAGCAGGAGACTCCGAGGACTCTGGCGCAAAAGATAAATAAGCTCTTCTTTATAAAAGCGCGATCGAGCCACAGTGTGACCCGAACCAGAGGGGGCATACAAAACAACGAGGCGGAGATCAAAAAGACGACAACCAATCCCACGGCCAGAGTCAAGGAATTCAATGTCAGTAATAGGAATGCCCTCTCGAAAGAAAAGAGCAGTTCCTGTTGAATATTCCGGTGCGACATTAAAAACAGTTTGAAATCCAGGTAGAGAGAGATCAGAAAACAACACTTCCTGCAAAAACACTACGTCCGCACAGGCGTCGTAAATAAACTGCCGCAAAGAGGCAATGCGAACGTCGGACTCAATACGGTTAACATTTAAGGTAAGAAAGGTGTATGCTTGAACCATAGAGAGAAAAGCGAGAAAACAAATCACCTACACCGACGCACCAGCGTCACAGTCCATAGCAGGGGTGACGGAGGCATCCGAGGGAGGGGGACTGCTACCCCGTTTCGCGGATCCCTTACGTTTCGGTTTTTTACGAACAGCATTAACGTTCGGCTGAACGCGTAACTTGCGTCGGCTGACGGGCAAGGAAACTTCAGCCGCCGGTGACGTAGGAGGGTCAAGTTCTGTATCCGACACCACCCGCGCCGGTCCACATGCGGGATCCGGGGTCGCGGGGGAAACATCCGACAAAACGGAATGGTCAACACCTGCACTAGCTTCCGGCAAACATGGACTGCACGGAGGCGAAACGTGAGCAGGAAGGTCCGAGGCCGCAGAGTTGGAAGGAAGCGGAGCAGCTCCGCTGGCAGAGGTATGGGGCAGCGAAGCAGGAAGTTGTCGCGGCTCCACTTGTTGTGACATCGAAGTCGGTTCGGAAGACGGCGCCAACAGGCCCGACCGACGACCCGACTCGAGAGAAGCTGCGTCGGAGGCCGGAGGGGCGCCAGCAGCCGCCACCGGAACCGCTACCTCAGGAGGGCAGGGAGCAGCTACAGTACACAGTGGCTCGGAGGATGCCGGTCGCTCGGACTGGGGCATCTCAGGGAGATCCTCATCCGTACTATTTCCATCGTGTGGGCGACGCCTCTTATTATTCAAAAGTGGCACACCCACCTGAGGGACGGACGGAACAACATCAGATTTAGCACGCAAAGGAGGAAATTCTGTATCAGGGGTGCGCAAAACCTGTGGAGGGGCGCTACTACCACTGGACTGTGCTACACCAAGAGCAGAACCACCTGCAACGAGGTCAGCGACCGTTAACTTGCGACGCTGTTCGAGAGAATTTTTTAAAACAAAAACTCTCCGCGGACAGTCGGTACGCACGTGACCACTTTCATTGCACAAAAAACAGGTGCCCACCTGACCACTATATGTTACATGGACACGATATCCACCGATCTGCAGGTGAGATGGAATATTCTGCTTAACGTGCATTTCGACTGAACGAATACCACTGTAACATTGCAGGCGATGTTGGCTTGACCAGCGTTCAAGGCGAATGCTCTTTACATCACCATACTTCTGGAGACCCTCCTTAAGATAGACATTATCCACCTCCGGTGGAAGGTTGTAAACACGAACATTGGTATACGTGATGGAAGCATTGGAAAGCAGCACGGTACTTACAGAATCATCCCGATGCCGAAAGAGAACTTGATGACCATATTTAGAAAGAATTTTATCAACCTGAAGTGGGTCCATAAACTTAACAAAGAAAACATACAGTTCGGTATCAAAATAAGCAGTGTGCACCTGATCCGAATGAACACCAAAGGTATCTACCAACCAATCATGAATCTCAAGAGAACTAGGTTGCACATGGCGGGTTGACTTGTCAAAAGCAAAACTAACTGTAGCCTGACGAGGAATAACCTGGGACGACATTTTCAAAATATGCGGTCGAAACCGCTACACAAAAAACACTGAAATAAGGACAGAAAGTAACACAAAGCACGAAACAACGACGAAGAAACACTCACAGAAGTTGCAACACAACACGTAAACAAAAACGATAGTCCACTATACGTAACGCTACGGCGGAGCGGAAGACTAGGCACGTCCACACTGCACGGCGTCTAAAGCGGAACTATACCCCTAGACCAACGAGCCACCTGGCTGGAGCAGTCAAGTTAATCCCAAGTAGTGCGCCTCACAGGGAACACAAACTTTCACGTGAATTCGCAAGATAAACGCTTTCTGCAGGCAGCACTCACCACTCATGAGAAGAATATTAAAGGCAACGAATAAAAAGCGAAATAACTGCATCGAGCACTGCTTATGAACAGCCGGCAGTGCCTCAGTTTCGGTATGTGGTTTCTCAGGGTTAAGAGAAGGCGAATGCACTAAACAAAAGAACATCGGGAAACCAGGCACCAACTCGTAACGAAAAGATTGCACAATATACTGCAAGCAAAATTTCCAGAAGACGGATACTGAAGACGCCGCAGACAAAAGAATTATTCTATGCAGTAACGAATATCTAGGAAGCGTGAATTGCATGTGCTGCTCCACCACACAACTTCTTTTGATACTGTTTTACTTATTCTAAATTTTCATTACCTCATCGTCTCTAGAATACTGTGCGGTTATCACCTGGTTTCCAACAGCGATAGTAGTAAGTAAATCGACTACAAAGTCTTTCAAAGTAGGTCAGACACAAAAAAAAAATCGGAGCTGCGTGTAGCTCATGTCATTCTGCTTTCAATCGTGAATCTCCGGCTGGGAGTAGTGGCGTACTTCTGTAATCCAAGCTTCTGGGAGGCCGTTGTGTGGGAGAGATCTGGAAACAACTACAGATTCGACCGTTCCACGAGCTCAGGAACGGCCGCGATGCCTTCATCGAGCTCTGCAGATCGACAGATGATAGTGTGGAAATTTCGGCAAGCGGTGGCTAAGGGTTAAGAGAAGCCAAACGCACTAAACACAAGAAAGTCGGGAAACCGAAGCACACAACTCATAACGAAAAGATTGCGGAATGCAGTGCGAAAGCAAAACTTCGAGAAGACCAACTCTGAAGCCATCGGCGAGCTAGGAATTATTCCGCACAAGAAGCGATCATGTAGGAAGAGCGAGCCGAAGCTGTCGCTCGACCACACAATAAATTTTTGCTTAATCCCAATTTGCAGTACCGGTTCGACACTAGAATACTGCGCCTTGGTTCTTCCAAAAGCGATAGTAATAAGCACGTCCACTGCAGTGTCATTTGGGGTAGTGAGTCAGACATGGGGAGGATATGAGGCGGGTGGAATATGCAACGACAGGGGCATTGCAGGGCGGCCGCCGACTCCTTGGGCTGTGGCGCACCGGTGCCGGCGGCGGCCTGGCTGGGCTGCTGGTGCCTCCATGTAGAGCTGCCGCCGAGCCCAGGCACCGTGCCGCTAACGAAGCGATTGCCTTTGGTGACATCTTTTGCAATAACGACTGCGCGAATCGACTGTATCTCGTAAGGAAGGAAAGAGCAGCAGCTGCCGCCGAGCCCAGGCGCCGTGCCTAACACGCAGAAGGTCCCCGGCTCGATTGCGGGCGGAAACCCGTTTTCGTCGCACTCAGCAAGACACTTGCTACGATCTCTACTGTGACCATTTAAATCAACTTCAAACGTTCCATCAGCAGGGTGCACATGGCTCAAATGAAACATGAAACGGTTTCAGAACTGGTTGTCGGATTTTAGCGCTGACTTGGAGGCCTGGAAATGCGCGAAACAGCCGCCGCCATGCGATTTGTTACCGCACCGTTGTACAAAACGCAAGGGCTCGTCCGGGATTTGAACCCGGGACCTCCTGCACCCGAAGCAGGAATCATACCCCTAGACCAACGAGCCTATTCGTTCCGAAAACGCACTGCATGTGAATGACGCCACCTTTGATGGTCTCACCATGTAGGGCTGCAGCTCAGCCAGCGTTCTCCCTGTCTGTCGCGGTTGGATTGTTTCCATCGACGTCTTTTACTACAGGAACTTCACGAATCGGAGGGAGCTCGTAGCCGATGCCCTTGCTAACACAGAAGACAAACTGTTGCTATTACGAGTCTCCGGGTGGTACATGAAAAGAACCGTCGTTTCCGTGGTGTAGCGGTTATCACGTCTGCTTTACACGCAGAAGGTCCCCGGTTCGATCCCGGGCGGGAACACAACAATTTTAATCTATATTTCGGATTTCATTTCCGAGATGACCTCACGTCCGCGTATGCAGAGACAAGCAATGTCGTATGCTAGACGGATAGGGCGTCATTTTACGGTCAAATACTGTTGCTCTCTTATTGCACCGGTATTTGGTAACTGAGAACGCCCCTAGCTCCATTATGGCTGGCAAAATTTATAATCCGGTTCTTCTGGGCTACTTCAAGTGCGCTTGCTACTGGCTTTCCTGAGCTCACCCTACTCGCCTTGTCACAGCTCTGTCAAAGTGTGATGCTAACTAATAATGAGAAACTCTTAGCCACGCTCAATCTTACATGCCACCCCTTGGTTGTTGCCGTCGCTAGTAAGATGAGGGTAGACTGTCGCACAATTAAGCTGAATCTCCACTCACGGTGCACATATCCCGCAAAGACAACCTTGTTTTCCGTTGCATGCAAAATTACCGTCTGCTTTTCTACCGAATTCCACCTACGTACTTTACTGGTGCCGCATTCTTGTTATATCCACGTGCTATAACAGGCGTCTACTCTTCATTGAGGAGCTGCAACCGGGGCTGAGTTCCACCTACTCTTCAGCACGGTCAAAATGGCAGGGCTCGTCCGGGATTTGAACCCGGGACCTCCTGCACCCAAAGCAGGAATCATACCCCTAGACCAACGAGCCACCTGGCTGGAGCAGTCAAGTTAATCCCAAGTAGTGCGCCTCACAGGGAACACAAACTTTCACGTGAATTCGCAAGATAAACGCTTTCTGCAGGCAGCACTCACCACTCATGAGAAGAATATTAAAGGCAACGAATAAAAAGCGAAATAACTGCATCGAGCACTGCTTATGAACAGCCGGCAGTGCCTCAGTTTCGGTATGTGGTTTCTCAGGGTTAAGAGAAGGCGAATGCACTAAACAAAAGAACATCGGGAAACCAGGCACCAACTCGTAACGAAAAGATTGCACAATATACTGCAAGCAAAATTTCCAGAAGACGGATACTGAAGACGCCGCAGACAAAAGAATTATTCTATGCAGTAACGAATATCTAGGAAGCGTGAATTGCATGTGCTGCTCCACCACACAACTTCTTTTGATACTGTTTTACTTATTCTAAATTTTCATTACCTCATCGTCTCTAGAATACTGTGCGGTTATCACCTGGTTTCCAACAGCGATAGTAGTAAGTAAATCGACTACAAAGTCTTTCAAAGTAGGTCAGACACAAAAAAAAAATCGGAGCTGCGTGTAGCTCATGTCATTCTGCTTTCAATCGTGAATCTCCGGCTGGGAGTAGTGGCGTACTTCTGTAATCCAAGCTTCTGGGAGGCCGTTGTGTGGGAGAGATCTGGAAACAACTACAGATTCGACCGTTCCACGAGCTCAGGAACGGCCGCGATGCCTTCATCGAGCTCTGCAGATCGACAGATGATAGTGTGGAAATTTCGGCAAGCGGTGGCTAAGGGTTAAGAGAAGCCAAACGCACTAAACACAAGAAAGTCGGGAAACCGAAGCACACAACTCATAACGAAAAGATTGCGGAATGCAGTGCGAAAGCAAAACTTCGAGAAGACCAACTCTGAAGCCATCGGCGAGCTAGGAATTATTCCGCACAAGAAGCGATCATGTAGGAAGAGCGAGCCGAAGCTGTCGCTCGACCACACAATAAATTTTTGCTTAATCCCAATTTGCAGTACCGGTTCGACACTAGAATACTGCGCCTTGGTTCTTCCAAAAGCGATAGTAATAAGCACGTCCACTGCAGTGTCATTTGGGGTAGTGAGTCAGACATGGGGAGGATATGAGGCGGGTGGAATATGCAACGACAGGGGCATTGCAGGGCGGCCGCCGACTCCTTGGGCTGTGGCGCACCGGTGCCGGCGGCGGCCTGGCTGGGCTGCTGGTGCCTCCATGTAGAGCTGCCGCCGAGCCCAGGCACCGTGCCGCTAACGAAGCGATTGCCTTTGGTGACATCTTTTGCAATAACGACTGCGCGAATCGACTGTATCTCGTAAGGAAGGAAAGAGCAGCAGCTGCCGCCGAGCCCAGGCGCCGTGCCTAACACGCAGAAGGTCCCCGGCTCGATTGCGGGCGGAAACCCGTTTTCGTCGCACTCAGCAAGACACTTGCTACGATCTCTACTGTGACCATTTAAATCAACTTCAAACGTTCCATCAGCAGGGTGCACATGGCTCAAATGAAACATGAAACGGTTTCAGAACTGGTTGTCGGATTTTAGCGCTGACTTGGAGGCCTGGAAATGCGCGAAACAGCCGCCGCCATGCGATTTGTTACCGCACCGTTGTACAAAACGCAAGGGCTCGTCCGGGATTTGAACCCGGGACCTCCTGCACCCGAAGCAGGAATCATACCCCTAGACCAACGAGCCTATTCGTTCCGAAAACGCACTGCATGTGAATGACGCCACCTTTGATGGTCTCACCATGTAGGGCTGCAGCTCAGCCAGCGTTCTCCCTGTCTGTCGCGGTTGGATTGTTTCCATCGACGTCTTTTACTACAGGAACTTCACGAATCGGAGGGAGCTCGTAGCCGATGCCCTTGCTAACACAGAAGACAAACTGTTGCTATTACGAGTCTCCGGGTGGTACATGAAAAGAACCGTCGTTTCCGTGGTGTAGCGGTTATCACGTCTGCTTTACACGCAGAAGGTCCCCGGTTCGATCCCGGGCGGGAACACAACAATTTTAATCTATATTTCGGATTTCATTTCCGAGATGACCTCACGTCCGCGTATGCAGAGACAAGCAATGTCGTATGCTAGACGGATAGGGCGTCATTTTACGGTCAAATACTGTTGCTCTCTTATTGCACCGGTATTTGGTAACTGAGAACGCCCCTAGCTCCATTATGGCTGGCAAAATTTATAATCCGGTTCTTCTGGGCTACTTCAAGTGCGCTTGCTACTGGCTTTCCTGAGCTCACCCTACTCGCCTTGTCACAGCTCTGTCAAAGTGTGATGCTAACTAATAATGAGAAACTCTTAGCCACGCTCAATCTTACATGCCACCCCTTGGTTGTTGCCGTCGCTAGTAAGATGAGGGTAGACTGTCGCACAATTAAGCTGAATCTCCACTCACGGTGCACATATCCCGCAAAGACAACCTTGTTTTCCGTTGCATGCAAAATTACCGTCTGCTTTTCTACCGAATTCCACCTACGTACTTTACTGGTGCCGCATTCTTGTTATATCCACGTGCTATAACAGGCGTCTACTCTTCATTGAGGAGCTGCAACCGGGGCTGAGTTCCACCTACTCTTCAGCACGGTCAAAATGGCAGGGCTCGTCCGGGATTTGAACCCGGGACCTCCTGCACCCAAAGCAGGAATCATACCCCTAGACCAACGAGCCACCTGGCTGGAGCAGTCAAGTTAATCCCAAGTAGTGCGCCTCACAGGGAACACAAACTTTCACGTGAATTCGCAAGATAAACGCTTTCTGCAGGCAGCACTCACCACTCATGAGAAGAATATTAAAGGCAACGAATAAAAAGCGAAATAACTGCATCGAGCACTGCTTATGAACAGCCGGCAGTGCCTCAGTTTCGGTATGTGGTTTCTCAGGGTTAAGAGAAGGCGAATGCACTAAACAAAAGAACATCGGGAAACCAGGCACCAACTCGTAACGAAAAGATTGCACAATATACTGCAAGCAAAATTTCCAGAAGACGGATACTGAAGACGCCGCAGACAAAAGAATTATTCTATGCAGTAACGAATATCTAGGAAGCGTGAATTGCATGTGCTGCTCCACCACACAACTTCTTTTGATACTGTTTTACTTATTCTAAATTTTCATTACCTCATCGTCTCTAGAATACTGTGCGGTTATCACCTGGTTTCCAACAGCGATAGTAGTAAGTAAATCGACTACAAAGTCTTTCAAAGTAGGTCAGACACAAAAAAAAAATCGGAGCTGCGTGTAGCTCATGTCATTCTGCTTTCAATCGTGAATCTCCGGCTGGGAGTAGTGGCGTACTTCTGTAATCCAAGCTTCTGGGAGGCCGTTGTGTGGGAGAGATCTGGAAACAACTACAGATTCGACCGTTCCACGAGCTCAGGAACGGCCGCGATGCCTTCATCGAGCTCTGCAGATCGACAGATGATAGTGTGGAAATTTCGGCAAGCGGTGGCTAAGGGTTAAGAGAAGCCAAACGCACTAAACACAAGAAAGTCGGGAAACCGAAGCACACAACTCATAACGAAAAGATTGCGGAATGCAGTGCGAAAGCAAAACTTCGAGAAGACCAACTCTGAAGCCATCGGCGAGCTAGGAATTATTCCGCACAAGAAGCGATCATGTAGGAAGAGCGAGCCGAAGCTGTCGCTCGACCACACAATAAATTTTTGCTTAATCCCAATTTGCAGTACCGGTTCGACACTAGAATACTGCGCCTTGGTTCTTCCAAAAGCGATAGTAATAAGCACGTCCACTGCAGTGTCATTTGGGGTAGTGAGTCAGACATGGGGAGGATATGAGGCGGGTGGAATATGCAACGACAGGGGCATTGCAGGGCGGCCGCCGACTCCTTGGGCTGTGGCGCACCGGTGCCGGCGGCGGCCTGGCTGGGCTGCTGGTGCCTCCATGTAGAGCTGCCGCCGAGCCCAGGCACCGTGCCGCTAACGAAGCGATTGCCTTTGGTGACATCTTTTGCAATAACGACTGCGCGAATCGACGGTATCTCGTAAGGAAGGAAAGAGCAGCAGCTGCCGCCGAGCCCAGGCGCCGTGCCTAACACGCAGAAGGTCCCCGGCTCGATTGCGGGCGGAAACCCGTTTTCGTCGCACTCAGCAAGACACTTGCTACGATCTCTACTGTGACCATTTAAATCAACTTCAAACGTTCCATCAGCAGGGTGCACATGGCTCAAATGAAACATGAAACGGTTTCAGAACTGGTTGTCGGATTTTAGCGCTGACTTGGAGGCCTGGAAATGCGCGAAACAGCCGCCGCCATGCGATTTGTTACCGCACCGTTGTACAAAACGCAAGGGCTCGTCCGGGATTTGAACCCGGGACCTCCTGCACCCGAAGCAGGAATCATACCCCTAGACCAACGAGCCTATTCGTTCCGAAAACGCACTGCATGTGAATGACGCCACCTTTGATGGTCTCACCATGTAGGGCTGCAGCTCAGCCAGCGTTCTCCCTGTCTGTCGCGGTTGGATTGTTTCCATCGACGTCTTTTACTACAGGAACTTCACGAATCGGAGGGAGCTCGTAGCCGATGCCCTTGCTAACACAGAAGACAAACTGTTGCTATTACGAGTCTCCGGGTGGTACATGAAAAGAACCGTCGTTTCCGTGGTGTAGCGGTTATCACGTCTGCTTTACACGCAGAAGGTCCCCGGTTCGATCCCGGGCGGGAACACAACAATTTTAATCTATATTTCGGATTTCATTTCCGAGATGACCTCACGTCCGCGTATGCAGAGACAAGCAATGTCGTATGCTAGACGGATAGGGCGTCATTTTACGGTCAAATACTGTTGCTCTCTTATTGCACCGGTATTTGGTAACTGAGAACGCCCCTAGCTCCATTATGGCTGGCAAAATTTATAATCCGGTTCTTCTGGGCTACTTCAAGTGCGCTTGCTACTGGCTTTCCTGAGCTCACCCTACTCGCCTTGTCACAGCTCTGTCAAAGTGTGATGCTAACTAATAATGAGAAACTCTTAGCCACGCTCAATCTTACATGCCACCCCTTGGTTGTTGCCGTCGCTAGTAAGATGAGGGTAGACTGTCGCACAATTAAGCTGAATCTCCACTCACGGTGCACATATCCCGCAAAGACAACCTTGTTTTCCGTTGCATGCAAAATTACCGTCTGCTTTTCTACCGAATTCCACCTACGTACTTTACTGGTGCCGCATTCTTGTTATATCCACGTGCTATAACAGGCGTCTACTCTTCATTGAGGAGCTGCAACCGGGGCTGAGTTCCACCTACTCTTCAGCACGGTCAAAATGGCAGGGCTCGTCCAGGATTTGAACCCGGGACCTCCTGCACCCAAAGCAGGAATCATACCCCTAGACCAACGAGCCACCTGGCTGGAGCAGTCAAGTTAATCCCAAGTAGTGCGCCTCACAGGGAACACAAACTTTCACGTGAATTCGCAAGATAAACGCTTTCTGCAGGCAGCACTCACCACTCATGAGAAGAATATTAAAGGCAACGAATAAAAAGCGAAATAACTGCATCGAGCACTGCTTATGAACAGCCGGCAGTGCCTCAGTTTCGGTATGTGGTTTCTCAGGGTTAAGAGAAGGCGAATGCACTAAACAAAAGAACATCGGGAAACCAGGCACCAACTCGTAACGAAAAGATTGCACAATATACTGCAAGCAAAATTTCCAGAAGACGGATACTGAAGACGCCGCAGACAAAAGAATTATTCTATGCAGTAACGAATATCTAGGAAGCGTGAATTGCATGTGCTGCTCCACCACACAACTTCTTTTGATACTGTTTTACTTATTCTAAATTTTCATTACCTCATCGTCTCTAGAATACTGTGCGGTTATCACCTGGTTTCCAACAGTAAATCGACTACAAAGTCTTTCAAAGTAGGTCAGACACAAAAAAAAAATCGGAGCTGCGTGTAGCTCATGTCATTCTGCTTTCAATCGTGAATCTCCGGCTGGGAGTAGTGGCGTACTTCTGTAATCCAAGCTTCTGGGAGGCCGTTGTGTGGGAGAGATCTGGAAACAACTACAGATTCGACCGTTCCACGAGCTCAGGAACGGCCGCGATGCCTTCATCGAGCTCTGCAGATCGACAGATGATAGTTTGGAAATTTCGGCAAGCGGTGGCTAAGGGTTAAGAGAAGCCAAACGCACTAAACACAAGAAAGTCGGGAAACCGAAGCACACAACTCATAACGAAAAGATTGCGGAATGCAGTGCGAAAGCAAAACTTCGAGAAGACCAACTCTGAAGCCATCGGCGAGCTAGGAATTATTCCGCACAAGAAGCGATCATGTAGGAAGAGCGAGCCGAAGCTGTCGCTCGACCACACAATAAATTTTTGCTTAATCCCAATTTGCAGTACCGGTTCGACACTAGAATACTGCGCCTTGGTTCTTCCAAAAGCGATAGTAATAAGCACGTCCACTGCAGTGTCATTTGGGGTAGTGAGTCAGACATGGGGAGGATATGAGGCGGGTGGAATATGCAACGACAGGGGCATTGCAGGGCGGCCGCCGACTCCTTGGGCTGTGGCGCACCGGTGCCGGCGGCGGCCTGGCTGGGCTGCTGGTGCCTCCATGTAGAGCTGCCGCCGAGCCCAGGCACCGTGCCGCTAACGAAGCGATTGCCTTTGGTGACATCTTTTGCAATAACGACTGCGCGAATCGACGGTATCTCGTAAGGAAGGAAAGAGCAGCAGCTGCCGCCGAGCCCAGGCGCCGTGCCTAACACGCAGAAGGTCCCCGGCTCGATTGCGGGCGGAAACCCGTTTTCGTCGCACTCAGCAAGACACTTGCTACGATCTCTACTGTGACCATTTAAATCAACTTCAAACGTTCCATCAGCAGGGTGCACATGGCTCAAATGAAACATGAAACGGTTTCAGAACTGGTTGTCGGATTTTAGCGCTGACTTGGAGGCCTGGAAATGCGCGAAACAGCCGCCGCCATGCGATTTGTTACCGCACCGTTGTACAAAACGCAAGGGCTCGTCCGGGATTTGAACCCGGGACCTCCTGCACCCGAAGCAGGAATCATACCCCTAGACCAACGAGCCTATTCGTTCCGAAAACGCACTGCATGTGAATGACGCCACCTTTGATGGTCTCACCATGTAGGGCTGCAGCTCAGCCAGCGTTCTCCCTGTCTGTCGCGGTTGGATTGTTTCCATCGACGTCTTTTACTACAGGAACTTCAAGAATCGGAGGGAGCTCGTAGCCGATGCCCTTGCTAACACAGAAGACAAACTGTTGCTATTACGAGTCTCCGGGTGGTACATGAAAAGAACCGTCGTTTCCGTGGTGTAGCGGTTATCACGTCTGCTTTACACGCAGAAGGTCCCCGGTTCGATCCCGGGCGGGAACACAACAATTTTAATCTATATTTCGGATTTCATTTCCGAGATGACCTCACGTCCGCGTATGCAGAGACAAGCAATGTCGTATGCTAGACGGATAGGGCGTCATTTTACGGTCAAATACTGTTGCTCTCTTATTGCACCGGTATTTGGTAACTGAGAACGCCCCTAGCTCCATTATGGCTGGCAAAATTTATAATCCGGTTCTTCTGGGCTACTTCAAGTGCGCTTGCTACTGGCTTTCCTGAGCTCACCCTACTCGCCTTGTCACAGCTCTGTCAAAGTGTGATGCTAACTAATAATGAGAAACTCTTAGCCACGCTCAATCTTACATGCCACCCCTTGGTTGTTGCCGTCGCTAGTAAGATGAGGGTAGACTGTCGCACAATTAAGCTGAATCTCCACTCACGGTGCACATATCCCGCAAAGACAACCTTGTTTTCCGTTGCATGCAAAATTACCGTCTGCTTTTCTACCGAATTCCACCTACGTACTTTACTGGTGCCGCATTCTTGTTATATCCACGTGCTATAACAGGCGTCTACTCTTCATTGAGGAGCTGCAACCGGGGCTGAGTTCCACCTACTCTTCAGCACGGTCAAAATGGCAGGGCTCGTCCAGGATTTGAACCCGGGACCTCCTGCACCCAAAGCAGGAATCATACCCCTAGACCAACGAGCCACCTGGCTGGAGCAGTCAAGTTAATCCCAAGTAGTGCGCCTCACAGGGAACACAAACTTTCACGTGAATTCGCAAGATAAACGCTTTCTGCAGGCAGCACTCACCACTCATGAGAAGAATATTAAAGGCAACGAATAAAAAGCGAAATAACTGCATCGAGCACTGCTTATGAACAGCCGGCAGTGCCTCAGTTTCGGTATGTGGTTTCTCAGGGTTAAGAGAAGGCGAATGCACTAAACAAAAGAACATCGGGAAACCAGGCACCAACTCGTAACGAAAAGATTGCACAATATACTGCAAGCAAAATTTCCAGAAGACGGATACTGAAGACGCCGCAGACAAAAGAATTATTCTATGCAGTAACGAATATCTAGGAAGCGTGAATTGCATGTGCTGCTCCACCACACAACTTCTTTTGATACTGTTTTACTTATTCTAAATTTTCATTACCTCATCGTCTCTAGAATACTGTGCGGTTATCACCTGGTTTCCAACAGTAAATCGACTACAAAGTCTTTCAAAGTAGGTCAGACACAAAAAAAAAATCGGAGCTGCGTGTAGCTCATGTCATTCTGCTTTCAATCGTGAATCTCCGGCTGGGAGTAGTGGCGTACTTCTGTAATCCAAGCTTCTGGGAGGCCGTTGTATGGGAGAGATCTGGAAACAACTACAGATTCGACCGTTCCACGAGCTCAGGAACGGCCGCGATGCCTTCATCGAGCTCTGCAGATCGACAGATGATAGTTTGGAAATTTCGGCAAGCGGTGGCTAAGGGTTAAGAGAAGCCAAACGCACTAAACACAAGAAAGTCGGGAAACCGAAGCACACAACTCATAACGAAAAGATTGCGGAATGCAGTGCGAAAGCAAAACTTCGAGAAGACCAACTCTGAAGCCATCGGCGAGCTAGGAATTATTCCGCACAAGAAGCGATCATGTAGGAAGAGCGAGCCGAAGCTGTCGCTCGACCACACAATAAATTTTTGCTTAATCCCAATTTGCAGTACCGGTTCGACACTAGAATACTGCGCCTTGGTTCTTCCAAAAGCGATAGTAATAAGCACGTCCACTGCAGTGTCATTTGGGGTAGTGAGTCAGACATGGGGAGGATATGAGGCGGGTGGAATATGCAACGACAGGGGCATTGCAGGGCGGCCGCCGACTCCTTGGGCTGTGGCGCACCGGTGCCGGCGGCGGCCTGGCTGGGCTGCTGGTGCCTCCATGTAGAGCTGCCGCCGAGCCCAGGCACCGTGCCGCTAACGAAGCGATTGCCTTTGGTGACATCTTTTGCAATAACGACTGCGCGAATCGACGGTATCTCGTAAGGAAGGAAAGAGCAGCAGCTGCCGCCGAGCCCAGGCGCCGTGCCTAACACGCAGAAGGTCCCCGGCTCGATTGCGGGCGGAAACCCGTTTTCGTCGCACTCAGCAAGACACTTGCTACGATCTCTACTGTGACCATTTAAATCAACTTCAAACGTTCCATCAGCAGGGTGCACATGGCTCAAATGAAACATGAAACGGTTTCAGAACTGGTTGTCGGATTTTAGCGCTGACTTGGAGGCCTGGAAATGCGCGAAACAGCCGCCGCCATGCGATTTGTTACCGCACCGTTGTACAAAACGCAAGGGCTCGTCCGGGATTTGAACCCGGGACCTCCTGCACCCGAAGCAGGAATCATACCCCTAGACCAACGAGCCTATTCGTTCCGAAAACGCACTGCATGTGAATGACGCCACCTTTGATGGTCTCACCATGTAGGGCTGCAGCTCAGCCAGCGTTCTCCCTGTCTGTCGCGGTTGGATTGTTTCCATCGACGTCTTTTACTACAGGAACTTCAAGAATCGGAGGGAGCTCGTAGCCGATGCCCTTGCTAACACAGAAGACAAACTGTTGCTATTACGAGTCTCCGGGTGGTACATGAAAAGAACCGTCGTTTCCGTGGTGTAGCGGTTATCACGTCTGCTTTACACGCAGAAGGTCCCCGGTTCGATCCCGGGCGGGAACACAACAATTTTAATCTATATTTCGGATTTCATTTCCGAGATGACCTCACGTCCGCGTATGCAGAGACAAGCAATGTCGTATGCTAGACGGATAGGGCGTCATTTTACGGTCAAATACTGTTGCTCTCTTATTGCACCGGTATTTGGTAACTGAGAACGCCCCTAGCTCCATTATGGCTGGCAAAATTTATAATCCGGTTCTTCTGGGCTACTTCAAGTGCGCTTGCTACTGGCTTTCCTGAGCTCACCCTACTCGCCTTGTCACAGCTCTGTCAAAGTGTGATGCTAACTAATAATGAGAAACTCTTAGCCACGCTCAATCTTACATGCCACCCCTTGGTTGTTGCCGTCGCTAGTAAGATGAGGGTAGACTGTCGCACAATTAAGCTGAATCTCCACTCACGGTGCACATATCCCGCAAAGACAACCTTGTTTTCCGTTGCATGCAAAATTACCGTCTGCTTTTCTACCGAATTCCACCTACGTACTTTACTGGTGCCGCATTCTTGTTATATCCACGTGCTATAACAGGCGTCTACTCTTCATTGAGGAGCTGCAACCGGGGCTGAGTTCCACCTACTCTTCAGCACGGTCAAAATGGCAGGGCTCGTCCAGGATTTGAACCCGGGACCTCCTGCACCCAAAGCAGGAATCATACCCCTAGACCAACGAGCCACCTGGCTGGAGCAGTCAAGTTAATCCCAAGTAGTGCGCCTCACAGGGAACACAAACTTTCACGTGAATTCGCAAGATAAACGCTTTCTGCAGGCAGCACTCACCACTCATGAGAAGAATATTAAAGGCAACGAATAAAAAGCGAAATAACTGCATCGAGCACTGCTTATGAACAGCCGGCAGTGCCTCAGTTTCGGTATGTGGTTTCTCAGGGTTAAGAGAAGGCGAATGCACTAAACAAAAGAACATCGGGAAACCAGGCACCAACTCGTAACGAAAAGATTGCACAATATACTGCAAGCAAAATTTCCAGAAGACGGATACTGAAGACGCCGCAGACAAAAGAATTATTCTATGCAGTAACGAATATCTAGGAAGCGTGAATTGCATGTGCTGCTCCACCACACAACTTCTTTTGATACTGTTTTACTTATTCTAAATTTTCATTACCTCATCGTCTCTAGAATACTGTGCGGTTATCACCTGGTTTCCAACAGTAAATCGACTACAAAGTCTTTCAAAGTAGGTCAGACACAAAAAAAAAATCGGAGCTGCGTGTAGCTCATGTCATTCTGCTTTCAATCGTGAATCTCCGGCTGGGAGTAGTGGCGTACTTCTGTAATCCAAGCTTCTGGGAGGCCGTTGTATGGGAGAGATCTGGAAACAACTACAGATTCGACCGTTCCACGAGCTCAGGAACGGCCGCGATGCCTTCATCGAGCTCTGCAGATCGACAGATGATAGTTTGGAAATTTCGGCAAGCGGTGGCTAAGGGTTAAGAGAAGCCAAACGCACTAAACACAAGAAAGTCGGGAAACCGAAGCACACAACTCATAACGAAAAGATTGCGGAATGCAGTGCGAAAGCAAAACTTCGAGAAGACCAACTCTGAAGCCATCGGCGAGCTAGGAATTATTCCGCACAAGAAGCGATCATGTAGGAAGAGCGAGCCGAAGCTGTCGCTCGACCACACAATAAATTTTTGCTTAATCCCAATTTGCAGTACCGGTTCGACACTAGAATACTGCGCCTTGGTTCTTCCAAAAGCGATAGTAATAAGCACGTCCACTGCAGTGTCATTTGGGGTAGTGAGTCAGACATGGGGAGGATATGAGGCGGGTGGAATATGCAACGACAGGGGCATTGCAGGGCGGCCGCCGACTCCTTGGGCTGTGGCGCACCGGTGCCGGCGGCGGCCTGGCTGGGCTGCTGGTGCCTCCATGTAGAGCTGCCGCCGAGCCCAGGCACCGTGCCGCTAACGAAGCGATTGCCTTTGGTGACATCTTTTGCAATAACGACTGCGCGAATCGACGGTATCTCGTAAGGAAGGAAAGAGCAGCAGCTGCCGCCGAGCCCAGGCGCCGTGCCTAACACGCAGAAGGTCCCCGGCTCGATTGCGGGCGGAAACCCGTTTTCGTCGCACTCAGCAAGACACTTGCTACGATCTCTACTGTGACCATTTAAATCAACTTCAAACGTTCCATCAGCAGGGTGCACATGGCTCAAATGAAACATGAAACGGTTTCAGAACTGGTTGTCGGATTTTAGCGCTGACTTGGAGGCCTGGAAATGCGCGAAACAGCCGCCGCCATGCGATTTGTTACCGCACCGTTGTACAAAACGCAAGGGCTCGTCCGGGATTTGAACCCGGGACCTCCTGCACCCGAAGCAGGAATCATACCCCTAGACCAACGAGCCTATTCGTTCCGAAAACGCACTGCATGTGAATGACGCCACCTTTGATGGTCTCACCATGTAGGGCTGCAGCTCAGCCAGCGTTCTCCCTGTCTGTCGCGGTTGGATTGTTTCCATCGACGTCTTTTACTACAGGAACTTCAAGAATCGGAGGGAGCTCGTAGCCGATGCCCTTGCTAACACAGAAGACAAACTGTTGCTATTACGAGTCTCCGGGTGGTACATGAAAAGAACCGTCGTTTCCGTGGTGTAGCGGTTATCACGTCTGCTTTACACGCAGAAGGTCCCCGGTTCGATCCCGGGCGGGAACACAACAATTTTAATCTATATTTCGGATTTCATTTCCGAGATGACCTCACGTCCGCGTATGCAGAGACAAGCAATGTCGTATGCTAGACGGATAGGGCGTCATTTTACGGTCAAATACTGTTGCTCTCTTATTGCACCGGTATTTGGTAACTGAGAACGCCCCTAGCTCCATTATGGCTGGCAAAATTTATAATCCGGTTCTTCAGGGCTACTTCAAGTGCGCTTGCTACTGGCTTTCCTGAGCTCACCCTACTCGCCTTGTCACAGCTCTGTCAAAGTGTGATGCTAACTAATAATGAGAAACTCTTAGCCACGCTCAATCTTACATGCCACCCCTTGGTTGTTGCCGTCGCTAGTAAGATGAGGGTAGACTGTCGCACAATTAAGCTGAATCTCCACTCACGGTGCACATATCCCGCAAAGACAACCTTGTTTTCCGTTGCATGCAAAATTACCGTCTGCTTTTCTACCGAATTCCACCTACGTACTTTACTGGTGCCGCATTCTTGTTATATCCACGTGCTATAACAGGCGTCTACTCTTCATTGAGGAGCTGCAACCGGGGCTGAGTTCCACCTACTCTTCAGCACGGTCAAAATGGCAGGGCTCGTCGGGGATTTGAACCCGGGACCTCCTGCACCCGAAGCAGGAATCATACCCCCTTTTTTTTTTTTCTTCCTTGTTCTCTTTGATTTACCGTTTGTTCCTGTTTCTTAGTTTAAATCCAGAAACAGTATAAAAGAAATCGGTCACACAGGTGACCTTAGCCAACACCCTCTCTTTCAAATGTCAGGCTAAGCATATTGGCAAAATCATCTCGGAGGCCTGGCAATCGCAAGCGCTGCCAGTAAGCAGTAAGCATGTACTGCCGAAACGCTAGGTGTCCATCCTCTTCATGACAACTGTTGACAAAATGTACGAAATGTCCAATCAACCACATGACGGTATGGAGCTTCGTTCGCGGAAAAAGGAAGAATCGGGCAGGACGATGATGTCAATAGTATAAGCGGCTTCAGCAGACCTAGTGACAAAAGCAAGTTGTTTCCTGAGCCAACGCCACTTAGCAAGGTGCCCACAGCAGGCGAATCGATGTTCAAGGGTATCCAGGAGACCACACCGAGTACAGGTGTCCGTGTCAGAAAGACCAATACGGTGCAGTCGTACATTGGTGGCAACCAAATTATTTATTACCCTATACCACGTGGACGCCACGGCCATAGAGTGGATCGGCAGACTAACATTCTTCCAGACGTTCCTCCAGGACACAGATGGAGACGCCAGTTCTATTGGATTGGGACCGACCAGCCCCTCCCAGCGGGCAATCAAGCCCTTGGTCGTTGGCACCGGTCGCCGCAAGATGACGTCACCGAGGTAACTCACCGCAATGTAAAATTCCCGAATGTGTTTCAACTTAAAATTTAGGCGTCCGACATCGACAGGTGGAGCAAGGCTCTCCGGACGCACAACAGTAAAAAGCCTGGATGTAATTGAAGTAACTTCTTGCGTAACAATTAGAGTCGTTCGGCGGACGTACAAAGCAGACGCCTTGCGAGTAATGTCAGAGAGGCCCAAGCCTCCGGAGAGACGCGGTTTCGTCATAACCTCGTAACGTAACTTGAATAGATGGCCCTTCCATATAAACCTGCTAGACAATTGGCGCAACCTTTTCGCCACCATCATGGGAAGTGGGAACAGCTGAGCAACATAATAAGCTTTACATAGAACGTAGGTGTCTAAAATTCTGACTTTTTGTAAAATGGTAGCAGAGCGCTGCTCATGGACCATCAGAGCCCCCTGTATCTTCTCGGTGACAGATTTCCAATTGAGAGCCGCCATTTTTAGAGGACACCGATCAATGATAATCCCCAAGGACGTATGGCGATCGACAAAAGTGGCCCAAGGGACGTCAGCATCGCGAAATCCTCGAATATCAAGGAGCTTACATTTACCCTGATTGAGACGCGCTCCAGAGACACGACAGTATGCATCAACTGCCCCTTTCAACAACGGGATATCATCACGTTGACGGAGGAGAACAACGACATCATCCGCATATGCCTTAACAGAGAGCTTCCCACCAGAGAGGGACATACCCTGAAGCTTGAGAGCAATAGTCCGAAGCAGCGGTTCCAGGGACAATACGAATAAAGACATAGAGAGCGGACTACCCTGAGGCACTCCGCGGCGGATAGCAATGGGCGGCGTCAGCTGCCCATTGACTGACACCCGAGCTGTTATTCCCCTATACAAATTGCCAAGAACACCACGTGATGAAGCGTTAAAACCTATTGTACCTAAAACACGATCTAAAAACACATGACTGACGTGATCAAAAGCCTTATAAAAATCAAGGAAGGCAAAGGCACAATGTACGTTTGTAACCGCAGCAACCGAGACAACATCCCGATATTCGGCTACTGGTGTCAGAATAGATCTATCATGAAAACAACATTGATGTGCACCAATCACACCCCGAAGCAGAGAAGACAACCGGCTATTGAGCGCTCTAGCAGCTGTCTTATAGTCAAAATTCAGCAATGTGAGTGGACGAAGATTGGCAGCAGATAAACGACCAGAGGACTGATTAAAACAATTTTCCCTACTTTAAAATCAGCAGGCACATCCATCCCCCTGACAATCTCATTTAAAATCTGCGTAAAAATGCCACCCAAAAGAGGCCAAAAACGGAGATAAAATTCTTTAGGCAGGCCGTCTGGACCCGGCGATTTACTAGACGGAGAGCGAGCAATAAAATCGAAAACATCATCTACCTGGAACTCCCGGAGAAATTCGCCGTTCGCGTCAGACGCGATCGTCGCAGTTAGATCCCCAAAGATATCATCCGAAAGAGACTCACCAGAATCATCGGCAGAATATAGACTAGTGTAATACTGATGAAGAGCACGAACCATTTCCTCCTGTGCAATAAGCTGTCGCCCATCATCCACCGTAAGAGAAGAGATGAAGGAGCGACGACGACGAGTCTGATGCCGTAGCAGGTGGTACAAGGATGTCAGTTCACCTTCAACAAGAGAGTGAGGTTTCGACTTAACTCGCAGACCATCCATCTGTCGTCGTTTAAGGCTCAAGAGCTTGGCTTTAATACGACGAACATCATGGATCCGCAGAGGAGAGGTACCCGCCGCGTCATATAGTTCACGCAGGACAGAGTAGTAAAATTCATACGTGTTCTTAAAATCACGCGCCCTTGCAGCACAGTAAAAAATCAAAGTCTGACGAATCTTGGGCTTGGCAAACGCAGTCCACCAAACCAGCAAGGAGGGGTATCGCGGGACAGAGCGCAGACATCGCTCCCACACGCCACTTATAACATCATCCATAGCACTGTCGGCAAGGTGGGAAACATTTAACATCCACTGGGAACGATAAAGTTTTGCAGGTTGGTGACTAAGATTAACAGTTGCAGTAAAAGCACAATGGTCAGAAAAACTAGTTGGAACAACATCGACAGAAAGAATTTTATCACATAAAAAATCAGATAAATAGAATCTGTCGAGTCTACTGCATGAGGACGCGGTAAAAAACGTATATTTCACCAGGGTTGGATATTTGTGTTCCCAAACATCACGCAGATGCATCGTACGAACTAAGTCATGTAAATCACGGCAATAATTAAAGTTGGGGGACTGGTCTTCAGGGCGTAAAACACAATTAAAATCGCCTCCGAGCAGGAGACTCCGAGGACTCTGGCGCAAAAGATAAATAAGCTCTTCTTTATAAAAGCGCGATCGAGCCACAGTGTGACCCGAACCAGAGGGGGCATACAAAACAACGAGGCGGAGATCAAAAAGACGACAACCAATCCCACGGCCAGAGTCAAGGAATTCAATGTCAGTAATAGGAATGCCCTCTCGAAAGAAAAGAGCAGTTCCTGTTGAATATTCCGGCGCGACATTAAAAACAGTTTGAAATCCAGGTAGAGAGAGATCAGAAAACAACACTTCCTGCAAAAACACTACGTCCGCACAGGCGTCGTAAATAAACTGCCGCAAAGAGGCAATGCGAACGTCGGACTCAATACGGTTAACATTTAAGGTAAGAAAGGTGTATGCTTGAACCATAGAGAGAAAAGCGAGAAAACAAATCACCTACACCGACGCACCAGCGTCACAGTCCATAGCAGGGGTGACGGAGGCATCCGAGGGAGGGGGACTGCTACCCCGTTCCGCGGATCCCTTACGTTTCGGTTTTTTACGAACAGCATTAACGTTCGGCTGAACGCGTAACTTGCGTCGGCTGTCGGGCAAGGAAGCTTCAGCCGCCGGTGACGTAGGAGGGTCAAGTTCTGTATCCGACACCACCCGCGCCGGTCCACATGCGGGATCCGGGGTCGCGGGGGAAACATCCGACAAAACGGAATGGTCAACACCTGCACTAGCTTCCGGCAAACATGGACTGCACGGAGGCGAAACGTGAGCAGGAAGGTCCGAGGCCGCAGAGTTGGAAGGAAGCGGAGCAGCTCCGCTGGCAGAGGTATGGGGCAGCGAAGCAGGAAGTTGTCGCGGCTCCACTTGTTGTGACATCGAAGTCGGTTCGGAAGACGGCGCCAACAGGCCCGACCGACGACCCGACTCGAGAGAAGCCGCGTCGGAGGCCGGAGGGGCGCCAGCAGCCGCCACCGGAACCGCTACCTCAGGAGGGCAGGGAGCAGCTACAGTACACAGTGGCTCGGAGGATGCCGGTCGCTCGGACTGGGGCATCTCAGGGAGATCCTCATCCGTACTATTTCCATCGTGTGGGCGACGCCTCTTATTATTCAAAAGTGGCACACCCACCTGAGGGACAGACGGAACAACATCAGATTTAGCACGCAAAGGAGGAAATTCTGTGTCAGGGGTGCGCAAAACCTGTGGCGGGGCGCTACTACCACTGGACTGTGCTACACCAAGAGCAGAACCACCTGCAACGAGGTCAGCGACCGTTAACTTGCGACGCTGTTCGAGAGAATTTTTTAAAACAAAAACTCTCCGCGGACAGTCGGTACGCACGTGACCACTTTCATTGCACAAAAAACAGGTGCCAACCTGACCACTATATGTTACATGGACACGATATCCACCGATCTGCAGGTGAGATGGAATATTCTGCTTAACGTGCATTTCGACTGAACGAATACCACTGTAACATTGCAGGCGATGTTGGCTTGACCAGCGTTCAAGGCGAATGCTCTTTACATCACCATACTTCTGTAGACCCTCCTTAAGATAGACATTATCCACCTCCGGTGGAAGGTTGTAAACACGAACATTGGTATACGTGATGGAAGCATTGGAAAGCAGCACGGTACTTACAGAATCATCCCGATGCCGAAAGAGAACTTAATGACCACATTTAGAAAGAATTTTATCAACCTGAAGTAGGTCCATAAACTTAACAAAGAAAACATACAGTTCGGTATCAAAATAAGCAGTGTGCACCTGATCCGAATGAGCACCAAAGGTATCTACCAACCAATCATGAATTTCAAGAGAACTAGTTTGCACATGGCGGGTTGACTTGTCAAAAGCAAAACTAACTGTAGCCTGACGAGGAATAACCTGGGACGACATTTTCAAAATATGCGGTCGAAACCGCTACACAAAAAAACACTGAAATAAGGACAGAAAGTAACACAAGGTACGAAACAACGACGGAGAAACACTCTCAGAAGTTGCAACACAACACGTAAACAAAAACGATAGTCCACTATACGTAACGCTACGGCGGAGCGGAAGACTAGGCACGTCCACACTGCACGGCGTCTAAAGCGGAACTGCGCCTAGACCAACGAGCCTATTCGTTCCGAAAACGCACTGCATGTGAATGACGCCACCTTTGATGGTCTCACCATGTAGGGCTGCAGCTCAGCCAGCGTTCTCCCTGTCTGTCGCGGTTGGATTGTTTCCATCGACGTCTTTTACTACAGGAACTTCACGAATCGGAGGGAGCTCGTAGCCGATGCCCTTGCTAACACAGAAGACAAACTGTTGCTATTACGAGTCTCCGGGTGGTACATGAAAAGAACCGTCGTTTCCGTGGTGTAGCGGTTATCACGTCTGCTTTACATGCAGAAGGTCCCCGGTTCGATCCCGGGCGGGAACACAACAATTTTAATCTATATTTCGGATTTCATTTCCGAGATGACCTCACGTCCGCGTATGCAGAGACAAGCAATGTCGTATGCTAGACGGATAGGGCGTCATTTTACGGTCAAATACTGTTGCTCTCTTATTGCACCGGTATTTGGTAACTGAGAACGCCCCTAGCTCCATTATGGCTGGCAAAATTTATAATCCGGTTCTTCTGGGCTACTTCAAGTGCGCTTGCTACTGGCTTTCCTGAGCTCACCCTACTCGCCTTGTCACAGCTCTGTCAAAGTGTGATGCTAACTAATAATGAGAAACTCTTAGCCACGCTCAATCTTACATGCCACCCCTTGGTTGTTGCCGTCGCTAGTAAGATGAGGGTAGACTGTCGCACAATTAAGCTGAATCTCCACTCACGGTGCACATATTCCGCAAAGACAACCTTGTTTTCCGTTGCATGCAAAATTACCGTCTGCGTTTCTATCGAATTCCACCTACGTACTTTACTGGTGCCGCATTCTTGTTATATCCACGTGCTATAACAGGCGTCTACTCTTCATTGAGGAGCTGCAACCGGGACTGAGTTCCACCTACTCTTCAGCACGGTCAAAATGGCAGGGCTCGTCCGGGATTTGAACCCGGGACCTCCTGCACCCAAAGCAGGAATCATACCACTCAAGCTAATCACAAGTAGTGCATCTCCCAGGGAACACAAACTTTCACGTGAATTCGCAAGATAAACGCTTTCTGCAGGCAGCACTCACCACTGATGAGAAGAATATTAAACGCACCGAATAAAAAGCGAAATAACTTCATCGAACTCTGCTTATGAACAGCCGGCAGTGCCTCAGTTTCGGTATGTGGTTTCTCATGGTTAAGAGAAGGCGAATGCACTAAACAAAAGAACATCGGGAAACAAAGCACCAACTCATAACGAAAAGATTGCACAATATACTGCAAGCAAAATTTCCAGAAGACGGATACTGAAGACGCCGCAGACAAAAGAATTATTCTATGCAGTAACGAATATCTAGGAAGCGTGAATTGCATGTGCTGCTCCACCACACAACTTCTTTTGATACTGTTTTACTTATTCTAAATTTTCATTACCTGATCGTCTCTAGAATACTGTGTGGTTATCACCTGGTTTCCTCCTTCCAACAGCGATAGTGGTAAGTAAATCGACTACAAAGTCTTTCAAAGTAGGTCAGACACAAAAAAAAAAAAAAAAAAAAGAAATCGGAGCTGCGTGTAGCTCATGTCATTCTGCTTTCAAACGTAATTCTGCGGCTGGGAGTAGTGGCGTACTCCTGTAATCCAAGCTTCTGGGAGGCACTTGTGTGGGAGAGATCTGGAAACAACTACAGATTCGGCCGTTCCACGAGCTCAGGAACGGCCGCGATACGTTCATCGAGCTCTGCAGATCGACAGATGACAGTGTGGGACTTTCGGCAAGCGCTGGTTAAGGGTTATGAGAAGCCGAACGCACTAAACACAAGAACGTCGGGAAACAGAAGCACATAACTAAAAGATTGCGGAATGCAGTGCAAAAGCAAATTTTCGAGAAGACCAACTCTGAAGCCGTCGGCGCACTAGGAATTACTCCGCGCAAGAAGCGATCATCTAGGAAGAGCGAGAAGAGGGTGTAGCTCGACCACACAACAAATTTTTACTTAATCCAAATTTGCAGTACCGGTTCGTCACTAGAATACTGCGCCTTGGTTCTTCCAAAAGCGATAGTAATAAGCACGTCGACTGCAGTGTCATTTGGGGTAGTGAATCAGACATGGAGAGGATATGAGGCGGGTGGAATATGCAACGACAGGGGCATTGCAGGGCGGCCGCCGACTCCTTGCGCTGTGGCGCACCGGTGCCGGCGGCGGCCTGGCTGGGCTGCTGGTGCCTCCATGTAGAGCTGCCGCCGAGCCCAGGCACCGTGCCGCTAACGAAGCGATTGCCTTTGGTGACATCTTTTGCAATAACGACTGCGCGAATCGACGGTATCTTGAAAGGAAAGAAAGAGCAGCAGATGCTGCTGTGGACTCTCCCTCGAGCGTTTTCGATGACTTTTTGAGCTCTTATTCGTCATGGCATTCAGGCAGGCTAGGGTGCTGTCGATTGTTGCACACGAATGCGAAATACCTGCATTGTGCGTTTCCGCAAACTGATTTTTACGCCACAATGGCGATCGTCCTACAAGTTGTATCAGATGTGGAGGGCAGAGCGTAGCAGTTTCCGTGATGTAGCGGTTATCACGCCTGCCTAACACGCAGAAGGTGCCCGGTTCGATTGCGAGCGGGATCACGTTTTCGTCGCACTCAGCAATACACTTGCTACGATCTCTACTGTGAGCATTTCAATCAACTTCAAACGTTCCACCAGCAGGGTGCACATGGCTCAAATGAAACGTAAAACTGTTTCAGAACTGGTTGTCGGATTTAGCGCTGACTTGGAGCCCTGGAAACGCGCTAAACAGCCGTCGCCATGCGATTTGTTACCACACCGTTGTACAAAACGCAAGGGCTCATCCGGGATTTGAACCCGGGACCTCCTGCACCCGAAGCAGGAATCATACCCCTTTTTTTTCTTCTTCTTCTTCTTCTTCTGGGCCTCCCTTCTCCCCACACAGCCCATCCATACGCTCACCTTTTTGTGCCTTCTTCGTCCAGCTTCTACGCTTTATTAGTTGATTTTTTTTCTTTTTTTTCGGTGGTTTATCTCTGGATCACTACCGCTCAAGCTCGTCTTCACTTAGTAATGGCATGGCGTTTCCTTGTCGTTCTGCATTCGCCAATGTTTCAGTTTCCTGAAGGCATGATTCTAAGTTGTCATCTCTTAGCGTTGAGAGTATGTTCGCCGAGATTGCCGCCGTGCTGTTTTCTTGCAGTTATTGACTAAAAGTAACTGGGTACTATTGTCTGTTTCTTGACATGTTGGAGACAAAAACAACTAGATCAGAGGTTTCTCTTTCAGCATCGTAAATAAGAAATAGAAAAATAAAGGTCCGTATAGAGGAAAGATGGGTATCGAGAAAGAAATACTGCCTCGTCTGTGTTAAACTTCGTCAAATTAAACTATACCTGTCTTCTGGGTAACGTAAAAAACCAGAAATAAATACTGGCTCCACAAGTTTGGCATCCTGTTGCATGCTGCTTCTCTTTGACCTTAGGTGCACACATTGTACAACCTATGAAGCAATGGAGTCCTGAAAACTGACAAATAGATACCCTGATAATAGAAGAAATAAATAAAAAAAGCAATGATCGTACCCATTGGTTCGCACACTTAAAGCTTCCCATCATTCAAAGCAACGGTGAGAAAATTCTGAAACTTTTCTTTATACTTTCGTAATCGTTTGATCGCGTAATATTCGGCAATAAGATACATATGAAAATCAGAAAGTGTAGGCGTTTTAGTCGTCAGCATATAATATAGGTACTGTCCAATTAACCAGGTATAGCTATTATTTTTAGATTTCGGAAATAATTGCCAGTCCAGGTGGAATATATCTTGCAGATGTATTGCGGATGGCGTCGTTCTATTAATAAGAGCCAGTTTCATTCTCGTCCAATTCCAGATTTGCGTCTGATCTCTGCAGTATAATATGTGTTGCACTGTTTCCAAATGGCCACATATGTCGCAAGTCGGTGTAGGCCGTAAGTTGATCTTACACAATTTCTCCCCCGTGGGCATCACCTCGTTCACAACATCATACCACACGGAACGAACTCGGGATCGAAGAAGAGGAGTGCTGATATTCATCCAAATTTGTCGCCAGTTCGTGCCAGGATACTTCATTTCTATAGCGTTATTCTGCTGCCGATTCGTAAATACACTGTAGACAGCCGCAGCATTGAATGGTTGCAGGTGGTGATGCACATAGCTGGACTCCACGTAATACCGGCGAATATGAACGAGCTCGGGATGGATAGGTCCAGCATTTATCGGTGGCGTCATATCCGGTGGTCGTAACTGCTGGAATAGACGCGCTGTAAGACCTGTCTGACTATATCGTAAGATCCTTGATGTTCGAGCTAGAAAAATCGCTAAGCACTGTAATTCAACGTCTTTAAGGGCTAAACCACCTTTATACCGAGGTAAGGCGGTAGCCTTGAAAGCGACTTTAAAAATATTACCTCGCCAAATGTACCAGCCTGCAAGGGCTAAAATTCTGTTTGCAATATCAGTAGGAATAGGGAGAACAGCGGCAACATGGTAAATCTTGCTGAGAACATAATAATTGACGAAATGTGCTCTCTGAATCCTGTCTAAAGACCGCATATTTTGCTTTCGAATCAAAGCTCGAAGGACGTTGAGCTTCTGTTCCCAATTCACTCTCACCATTTCCCGTGGATTCGGAGTGAGAATCAAACCAAGGTGCTTGAGCTGGTTGGTTGCCTCTAACCAAACGGTGTTCGCGAAGCGAGCCTGCGGACCTAAATGCAAGACTTTGGATTTCCGTTCGTTAAGGCGTGCACCGCAGGCGCTGGCATACCGGTGGACAAGCCGTCGCACGGTATCGAACTCTTCGTCGTTGTTGATAAGGACGCTGATATCGTCCGCATAGGCATGACAGACGGTCTTTGTATTTAGCGTTTGAAGACCCGGTAAGGTGACGCAAAACGTCTTCAGTAGTGGCTCTATAGCAATGGCGAAAAGAGTCGTAGCAAGCGGGCACCCTTGTCGCAAAGCTTGTTGAATGGGTAAGGGGCTGTTAACTGGCCGTTGAATTTCACGCGGGAAGACGTATTGCAGATACAGTGCCTTATTATCTGTACGAAATGCTGGTTGAAACCCAGTTTTTCCAGCGTTCTTAACAGAAATCCGTGGTTAGTCCTATCAAATGCCTTGTCGAAGCCAAAAAAGACGATTGCCAACGTGATCTTGCAAATCCAAGTAATACCCCTAGACCAACGAGCCTGTTCGTTCCGAACACGCACTGCATGTGAATGACGCCACCGTTGATGGTCTCACCATGTAGGGCTGCAGCTCACCCAGAGTTCTCCCTGGCTGTCGCGGTTGGATTGTTTTCATCGACGTCTTTTACTATAGGAACCTCACGAATCGGAGGGAGCTCGTAGCCGATGCCCTTGCTAACACAGAAAAAAAAAACTGTTGCTATTACGAGTGTCCGGGTGGCACATCGGACGACCCGTCGTTTCCGTGGTGTAGCGGTTATCACATCTGCTTTACACGCAGTAGGTCCTCGGTTCGATCCCCGGCGGAAACACAACTTTTTTAATCCCCTTTTCGGATTTCATTTCCGAGCTAACGTCACGTTTGCGTATGCAGGGGTAATAAATGTCGTGTGCTACACGGATATCGCGTCACTTTACTGTCAAATGCTCTTGCTCACATAGTGCACCAGTATTCAGTAACTCAGAACGATCGTAGCTCCTTTCTGGCCGGCAAAATTTACAATCCATTTCTTCAGGACTACTTCAAGTGCGTTCATACTGGCTTTCCTGAGCTCACTGCACTCGTCTTGTCACAGCTCTGTTCAAGTGTGGAGGTAACTAATAGTGAGAAACTATTAACTACGCTGTCTTGTATCCCACCCTTTGGTTGTCGTCGTCGCTAATCAGATGAAGGTAGACTGCTCCACGATTGAGGTTCGTCTCTACTCACGGTGCACATGTTCTGCAAAGACAACCTGTGTTTCCGTTGCATGCAATATTCCTGTCGGCTCTTCTACAGCAATCGACCTATGTAATTTACTGGTGTCAGATTCTTGCCATATGAAACGGTCCCTTCATCACCGTAGTGCTACACAAAGCGTGCTGCGGCAGGCATCTATTCTTCATTGCAGAGCTGCAAACGTGAGTGAGCTCCACCTATTCTTCAGCACGGTCAAAACGGTAGGGCTCGTCCGGGATTTGAACCCGGGACCTCCTGCACCCAAAGCAGGAATCATACCCCCTTTTTGTTTTTTTGTTTTTTTTATCGTCGCGGACGTCACATGATAACCGTTTAAGTTCGTTGTTGATCCTTTCACTCAGTTTTTTTATTGCAGAGGCGAACCATCTCTCTGAGCTAACACGCTTTTATTTTAATAATTTGTATTGAACAAACTAAAAGTACATATATATTCACTATGCAAGAGTTCTTCAAGGTACCATTTAAACATACACAAATGACTGTCAGTTAAACAAAAAAAATATTAAAAAGAAAAACATTAAATACAACAAAATATAACATATTCTGTCTTCTTCCCTTTTTTTTTTTTCGATGCATGAGAACGTGGATAAGGGTGTTGCATCATGTGACAGGCAGGCATGGTACACCCCAACTTTGAGGGGGGTCAAGGAAGACGCTGCGGAGATAACCGGCAAAAGTTTGTCGGTAAGATGGTTTTCGGGTGAGGGTGCTATGCCGCGGTCACAACTTTGTACCAGAAGTCAAGGACTGTATGCGGACCACTCTGAAAGAGATATTCTAAAGCCTGCCCTCAAAACCAGATGAGGGCGTGGTGCTTAGCAAGAGGGTAGTGAAATGTCTGAGGCAACAACAGGAAATCCGGGGTTACCGTCGTTGGCGGGGCACGGAGGTAAAAGCCCACGATTCGTTGGATGAGGAGCCATACGTTTTGTTTCAGGGGGCACGTAAGACGGTGCTCGTCGGTGTCTTGGAGCTGACAGTCAGGGCAGAGTGGGGAGGTGGCCAGTCCTATGCGATAAAGTCGACTATTAGTCGGGAATTTTCCATAGACTAAAACATACCAGACGACGGTAAAAAGAGTGCATGCACACACTCCCAAACCGTGCGCCAGTGAATGTCAGGATGCTGTAGCACCATGGGGTCGCAAGGGTTGGACAGCATAAACAAACGATAATAATCTTTTGTACGGGGAGGACGGGTGACTGGAAGATCGGCCCGAACGTAGCTGAGTTCTATGAAACAATTGGCGACGTGGTACAATAATGGAGAAATAGGTGCCACATTGATCGGTGGATCAAGAGAAGCTGGTCGGAGGATATCTAAGAGATTGCGTGTTAAGGACGGGACCGGCCCCTGCCAGTGTTGCAACAGAGTGTGGACAAAGAGTGCGGGAGATCGTGCCCGCACGTTGACGAGTCCGAGGTCACCTTTTGCAGGAGGCAGTGTTAGAGTGTTGTAGCGGACTTTGAAAAGTGCCCCTGCTGACACGAAATATCCAAAGGCTGATTGGATGCGGCGGCCAAGGAGTAACGGCATTAGGAGGATCTGGGCGACGTGTACCAGTTTAGGGGCGACATAAATGCTGACATAGGACACACGTTGGAGTTGGTTTAAGTTACGGTGCACTTGACCGCGGACATGGTGCCGAATCGACTGCAAAAGCCGCCGGTAAGCCAGGGCCACTGTGCGATGTGTGGAGCTCGTAAATTCGATACCCAAGTAACGAAGGGTGGCACTGACTGGGAGTGGGGTCGGCACCATAGCCGGGAGGCCGCGCCCAATGTGCATCATAGTCGATTTACGGACATTAAGAATGCTACCAGAAAGACGTCCATACTGGTGGATCCATTGGATGGTATCATTGAGTTCCGTGGAGGAGCAGGTGAGAAAGAGGAGATCGTCCGCATAAGCCCTACAGTGAAAGGTGTAGTCACGCAAAGTGAGGCCCTGCAGTCTAGAGGTAAGTCCAGTGATGAGGGGCTCAAGTGGAATGGCATATAGTAAAGTAGACATAGGGCATCCTTGACGCACAGAGCGGCGTATAAGAATCGGTCCTACAAGCCTCCCATTGACTTGTACCATCGAGACCGCGGGAAGTAGTAACCGGCGAATGGCATCGACAAAAGGTAATGGGAACCCCATACGTGTCGCCACCATGAGGAGGAATGGGTGTCGAACGCGATCAAAGGCGCTCGTGAAATCGACGGATACCAGTGCTGCACGAAGGCGACAAACCGACGCCAGTGCAATGAGGTCACGGCATTCTCCTAGGGCCGTTTGTAAGGTTGCCCCACAACCACGTGCAGCCTGCTCGGGTGAAAGGAAAGTAGGCAAGACGCGTATGCGCGCCGCTAAGAGGCGTGCATAGATTTTATAGTCTGCATTCAGTAGTGTAAGGGGGCGATATGCAGAGACATGAGACCCTTCCCTCGGTTTAGGCACAGGTAGAAGAATGCCAGTGACGAATTCAGGTGGAATTGGGAAGGACGGAGTAAAGAGTTCCTGAATCATTTCCGTCCAGCGAGGAAGCATTAACGTGGTGAACGCCCGGTAAAACACCGGGAGACCATCTGGTCCGGGTGATTTGTTCTTGGCCCCTTTGTTGATCGCATCTACCACCTCTTCTGCGGTGATTGCAGGCATCATGGACGTTGACTCCGCTACGGTGAGGGTCCGATCAGGGGAAGGACGGAGATCATCAGGAATGGGCGTCGCCATCGGTTCATCATCATAAAATTGGCGATAATGTTCAGCAAAGGCAGACACCTCTGCCGCCTGTGTTGTGTGGTGAACACCGTCGGAGGTCGTGATGTTGGGGACGAAAAGTCGACGTCGACGACTATGGTCGGATGCGGCATGGATTGTGGATGGGGTATCGTCGTGGAGGAGGTCTTGTTGTCGGGAACGCACCACGACACCATGCAGTCGTGCACGTTGAAGAGAGAGGAGACGAGCTTTAGTACGTTGTCGTTGCCTATGGGTGTCAGGTGATGGAGGGAGTGCATCGAGCTCACGGAAGACGGCGTAGTGAAAATTTGTGGTGTCTCGATGCCATGCTGCTGCTTCCTTGCTACATTGTATGAAGGCCTTTCTGATTGCAGGTTTGGCACATTTGAGCCACCAGTGGAACGTGGATATGTACTGCGGAAGGCGTCTTTCGCAGTGGCAATACATTGTCGGCAGTGTGGATCATTAAGGAGGGAGGTATTAAGCTTCCAGTAACCTCTGCTGCGCCACACTGACTGAGGTGGCAGAGCTAGGGAGCAAATGACGGCGCAGTGGTCCGAAAATGCAAGGGGCCATCGTTCAGCTTGGGCGACTTCATTGCCAAGGTGGGCAGAGACACAAAACCGGTCCAGTCTGCTCGCAGAATTTGCTGTATAATGGGTAAAACCGGGGGTATTGCCATGAATTTTCTCCCAAACGTCCACTAGATGAAAATCTTCGATTAAGGTGAGCAGCGCCGGGCATGGCGAATAACCAGGCATTTGGTCCTGCGGATGGAGGACACAGTTGAAATCGCCTCCCATGATAAGGCGATCATAGCGTCCAGAAATCAGGGGCGCCACGTCATGTCCGAAGAAAGTGGACCGCTGCCGACGGTTCGCGGAGCCAGACGGAGCGTAGATACTGATGACGCGCGTGTCGAAGATGGTAACAGCTATGCCTCTTCCACAGGGAAGGATTGTCGTGTCCTTGAGTGGGATTCCTTCGCGTATGTAGAAAGCCACTCCACGCCCTGATTGATCACATGTGGACGTGTATGAGTCGTAGCCGTAGACTGGTGGTAGTGTGGCAACGCGTACTTCCTGAAGAAGGGCGACGTCGACGTCAGAGGCCCGAAGCATGTCACATAGGAGTTGCATCTTGGGTGCAGTGCCGATCATGTTGATGTTCAGTGTGGCAAACCGGTACGTTTGTTTCAGTGGTGGTGGACGCACATCTACCATCACCAAGGGAAGTAAGAGGAGGGCACCGACAGGAAGTCCCGTCCCATCAGTTCCAGTGCCTCGCTTTTGATGTTAACAGGCAGCCTTGTCCGGCGGAGGCAACTCATCCGGAGGAGGGGACGTACCTTCGTCAATGTCGTCGGCCCATGCTCCTGTGCCCTGGGTCTGTCCAATGTCCATGGGAATTGCGTCGTGGTGAGAGAGATCTGGAGTTGTCGGCGGGGAGACAGGCGTCTCAGCCGGCGCACCGATCGTTACATTGTGCGTGGCGACCTCCATAGTGGTCCCGTCCTGCGAAACGTCTCGTTCATCGTGAAAGTTGTCCGCCGACCTCTGTGTGGAAATGTCGGCTGGTTGGGTGTCGTCTTCGTCGTCGCGGGTGGCGACGCTTTGAGAGCCCGTGGGTGAACGGCGACGGCGTTTGCGCCTACGTGGCGAGCGTTATTTGCGCACGTGTTCCTCAGTGTCGGACGACGGCAAGGAGGAGCGTCAACCTGGTTCGAAGGCGTCGGTGGGTACAATGAAATTGTCAAACAGGTGTTGTGAAGAAGTACTGGTCTCCTCAGCGTCCGGTGCGGGAGCCTGTTCGGCGGCAAGGTAGTCAGGTGGGACGTCCGCACCGTCCATAGGTGACTGGGACGGTGGGACGTGCCAATCGGAAGGACCGGGCGACGGACTGGACGAAACTGTAGACGTGGCGAGAGCCACTGCGTAAGTGACCGGTAGAGCGGTCATCATGTGTGTGACGGACGCTTCCGAAAACGGGAGCTGCGCGACACGTCGTTGAATGCATTCAGACCGTAGGTGACCTTCTTTCTCGCAACCGGAACAGGTCCGAGGTTGGCCGTCGTACATTATAATGGCACGGCAGCCTCCGATACGTAGATAGGAAGGCACGTGTTTCTGCAACTCGATGCGGACCTGTCGAACACCGTTTAAAACGGGATAGGTTTGAAATTGTACCCATCGTTCGGCAACATGTTCCAGAACGTTGCCATAGGGACGGAGCGCCTCGATGACGACGTCTGCAGGTAGTTCGAACGGCAGTTCGAAGATCCTTATCGTCCGTGTGCCGAGACCTGCGTGATCGACGGTAACGGGTCCGACGTTGCCGTCGGAATGACAGAAGCGCAGTCCACGTTTTGCCTCTTGAAGCACCTTGTCGCACGCCGCATCATTGATCATTTTGACGTAGACGGTACTGCTAACTATGGACAAGTGGATACCAATTAGATCCGTTGGTGGTATTTTAACTTCATCGCGAATAAATCGTTCTACCTCCAGGGCCATGGGCCGGGCGAAGTCGGAACAAAAGTTGCAACGTAATGTCTTCTTCCGATAGTTGTGCGCCATGGTGGTCTAGAAGGGAAAACGGCACTTACAGCGGCCGAAGTAAACACAAACACACCGTGCGCGCCTCGCCCGCAGCGCTCTCGGCGCGTGACCGCCTCGCAGCACTGCCGGCGGCATACTGAACCCCTAGACCAACGAGCCACCTGCCAGTAGCAATCAAGCTAATCCCAAGCAGTCCAGCTCCGAGGAACACAAACTTCCATGTAAATCAGAAACAAAAGCGCTTTCTGAAGGCAGCGCTCACCACTGATGGGAAGAATATTAAAGGCAATGAATATAGAGTAAATAATTTCATCACGCTCTGCAGATGAACAGACGGTGGTGTTTCACTTTCGTCATGTGGTTTCTCAGTGTCAAGGGAAGGCAAATGCAGTAAACAAAAGAACATCGGGAATCCGAAACACCAACTCATAACGAAAAGAATGCGGAATATACTGCAAGCAAAACTTCCAGAAGACGACTCCTGAAGGCGTCGGTGCCTTAAGAATTATTCCGTGCAGCAATGATCATCTAGGAAGAGCCAACTGTACGTGTCGCTCCACCACACAACTTTTTTCATATTGTTTTACCTAAATTTCCATTACCTCTTCGTTACAAGAATACTGTGTGGTTTTCACCTGATCTGCTTCGTCCAGCAGCGATAGTAGTAAGTAAATCGACGACAGTATCATTAAAAGTAGGTCAGACACAGATATCGGAGTTACGTGTAGCCCATGTTATTCTGCTTTCAAATGCAGTTCTCCGGCTGGGAGTAGTGGCGTACTCCCACAATCCAAGCGTCTGGGAGGCCGTTGTTGTGGGAGAGAGCTGGGAACAACTACAGATTCGATCGTTTCATCAGCTCAGGAACGACCGCGATGCCCTCATCGAGCTCTGCAGATTGACCATATAGCAGAGCGGAATTTTCGGCTAGCGGTGGCTCGGGGTTAAGAGAAGTCGAGAGCAATGAGCAAAACTACATCGGGAAACCGAAACAGACGACTCATAACGAAAAGATTGCGGAATGTACCGCAAAATCAAAACTTCGAGAAGACGAACTGTGAAGACGTCGGTGCATTAACAATCATTCCGTGCAGCAACGATAATCTGGGAAGAGCGAGGCGTGGGTATCGCTCGACCTCACAACAGATTTTATATAATGTTCTACTTATTCTAAATTTGCGTTTCCAGATCATCAGTAAAAGGTTTCCTTCTTCCAAAATCGATATTAAGAAGTACATCGACTGCAGCGTCATTAAGGGTCACGGGTCCGGGCGCCGGCGCGCTGGCGGTGGCCTCCCGGGGCTACTGGTGCCTCGATGTAGAGCTGCCGCTGAGCCCAGGCTCCTTGCCGCTAACGAAGTGATTGCTTTTGGTGACATCATTTGCAATAGCGACTGCGCGAATTGACGGTACCTCGTACGGAAAGCAAGAGTAGCTGATGCTACTGAGGACTCGGCCGCGAGCATTTCCGACGACTTCTTGGGCTCTTATTCGCGATGGCATTCAGACAGGCAAGGGTGCTGTCGATTGTTGCATACGAATGCCAAATACCTGCATTGTGCGTTTCCGCAAAGTGGTTTTTACGCCAACGTTGGGATCGTCCTACAAGTTGTGTCAGATGTGGAGCACAGAGCGTAGCAGTTTCCGTGGTGTAGCGGTTATCACGTCTGCCTAACACGCAGAAGGTCCCCGGTTCGATTCCGGGCGGAAACACCTTTTCGTCGCACTCAACAAGACACTTGCTTCAATCTCTACTGTGACCATTTAAATCAATTTCAAACGTCCCACCACCAGGGTGCAGATGGCTCAAATGATACATGACACTTTCAGAACCGGTTACTTGGTTTTTGTGCTTACCTGGAGGGCTGGAAATGCGCGGAGCAGCCGCCGGCATGCCGGTAGTTGCCACACGTTTGTACAAAACGCAAGGACTCGTCCGGGATTTGAACCCTGGACCTCCTGCACCCGAAGCAGGAACCATACCCCTTTTTTTTTTTAGTCTCCTTCTTCTTGTTGGCGAAGAAGCAATCTTTTGGAACAAAAAAAAATTTTTTTTTCAAAGCCAAACTCAAATTTCTTTTTCCTTTAAGAACAAATTGTGAGGAATAAATAAGGAATTTTTTTTTCAAAAGAAAACAATGACTCCAATTATACTGGTTTCTCCTTCCAGTAAACAAAAATGAGTCTCCTTCGTCTTGTTGGCGAAGAAGCAATCTTTTGGAACAAAAAAAAGTTTCTCAAAGCCAAAATCAAATTTCTTTTTCCTTTAAGAACAAATTATGAGGAATAAATAAGGAAAAGCTTTTTAAGTCATCGTGCGACTTGTAGTTTAAGTCCAGTTCTTACAGGAGCTCCTGAAGTATATCCGCCTACAGCATGCCAGCTCGTCCAAACGTGTCTTCTCATGGCGTAAGCGTGGGTTCTGGGTAGCAGATCTATTCAGCTCGGTTCGGTTTATATAGTTTTCAGCTTCTCAGGGCTTGGACGTTCCAGCTACTAGGTGGGTCATCGAAAGTGATCCGTAAGAAATTGGAAAAATATTGTTTATAGCGTGGGTTGCGTATCAGGACGCAGTGTCGTTCGTTGAGATGAGTCCAATATCCTAGCATAGACTTGTCGCCAGAAGTAAAAAGATAGCGGATCGTGTGGCCACAGATCCAATTCACAGAGCTAGTTTTGGCGGAGGGGTAGAAAGTCTTATCGGGACACAAAAGCATGTGGACGTCGATCTGAGCCGGTGTCTGGCGAGTAAGAAACGCCAAAATTCGCCGCGCAAGTGTCCAGACGTCTAGCGCTGTGCTACAGTGGAACCGGTGGACATCCGTGTCATCTACTCCACAGTGGGTGCAGAGGGATGAATCGGCGAGATGGATGCGGTGCAGACGATCTCGGTTAACTTGTTTGCCATTCACGGTGATGTACCACGCTGATTGAACGTCTGATTCGAGAAAACGCGCATGGATCGCCTTCCATATGTGTCGCCACACGTACTGTGGATACTTACGTTCGATGGGGTTGGACGGGCGGCACTGTTGTAACAATTCGGAGACTGTTTTCGTGAGGTACAAACGTGTAAGTGGTAAGGACCGGTAGATATAACTGAACTCCAGGAAAAATCGTTGGATGTAATAAAAGGGGGTTGGAATGGTCGATACCAGTACTGGGGCGGACAAGGAGGCCGGTGCAAAGTTGTGAAGCAGGAGGCTAGTAAGGCTCTGCGGACAACGATGCCAAAGTTTTAGTTGGGAGCTGACGTATAGTGCCTTGACACGAGTCGGCGCGTGGATGAGTCCCATCCCGCCAAGATCTCGTGACAGTGCAAGGGATTCATACTGCACCTTGAATAACATCCCCGAGCTGACGAAGGAACCGAAAGCCATCAACAGTCGTCGCGCCAGGAGATTTGGGACTGGTAGTACTTGAGCCACGTGTGGTATACGGGAAGCATGATACATGTTCACGTATTGCGCGCGTTGGATAACGTCGAGAGCTCGTAGTCAGTGATCTGCGAGATTTGCTCTGATTGTCTGTAGCAAGCGTCTACCATTGATAGTCGCTGAGCGGCGCAGGTCTGCTGTGAAATCAAGTCCAAGACACCGTATGGTGGCGGCGACACTAAGGGAGGCAGCGCATCTCTCCGGCAAGCCCTCACCAATGAGAAGGACATTGGATTTTGACACGTTGAGGCAGCTCCCCGACGCTTCGCCGTAAGTCGCCACCCATATCAGTGCTGCTCGTACTTCATCTTCACTGCGCAGATATAGTACTATGTCGTCTGCGTAGGCTGTACAACAAAAACGGTGGCCTTGCACAGCCATGCCTTCCAAACGTTGGCGCATGCCCTGGAGCAGGGGTTCCAAGGCGAAAGCATACAAAATCGTGGAAAGAGGGCATCCTTGTCGTACAGATCGTGCAATGACCAGGGACGGTGTAAGATGACCATTGTACATGATTTTAGAGGTTGCACTACTCAACAGGCGCATAACCACTGTGACAATACCGCCAGGAAAACTCATATGCTGAAGAACTGTCCGTAAATAGAAGTGGTCAACACGGTCGAAAGCCTGGCTAAAGTCCAGTGAAGCCAAGGCGCCAGGGAGACGCTGATGATGCGCTAATGCTATCATGTCTCTGTAACGGCAAAGGGCCGTACGGATGTTGTTGTCGCCTCCTAGGGAAGTCTGGTCGCAGGATGTGACGTAACGTGCGACCTTCTTGAGTCGCGATGCCAGTAGCCGTGTTAATATTTTCATGTCGCTGTTGAGCAAAGTAATTGGTCGATAGTCCTGGACCCTCGATAACCCGCGCGGTTTATGTACGGGGATAATAATTCCTTCTAGAAAGGCGCTCGGGACCACTGTCATCGGTGACATCAGCTCTTGTGCGATTGCCGTCCACGTGGAAGCCAACAAATAGTGAAAACTTTTATAAAATTCGATGGGTATACCGTCAGGTCCAGGAGATCTGTTATCGGAACCCGCCTTGATAGCGTCTACGACTTCATCTGTGGTTACGTCGTCTTGGAGGTCATGCACTGCATCCTCCGGAAGAGTGTTCGTAGTAAGCTGAGCGACTTCTGTGATCAGTGCTGCAGAATGCGGTACGGCTGCGTATGGCCCGGCAAAATGAGAATGGAGAGCACGACCGATGCTTTGTTGGGTGTCGTGCCGGCGCCCTTCCACATCAGTGAGGACTTGGATCAGAGCTCGTCGTCGTCGTTGTCTTTCCTGAAGGAGGTGGTACATCGACGGACGTTCTTGAGGGATTCGATAGAAGCTCGAGAACGGACTACAGCGCCTTCCAAGTTACGCCGCATGATCAAGGAGATCTGCGCCTTCGTGCGATGGACCATCGACTGCCAGGCTGGCGAGAAAGGCATCGTCGTACAGTCACGTAGAATGGTGTAGTAGAAGTGCAGGGTATTAGTTTGCCACGCCTTTAATTCCTTCCCATAACTCATCAGAGTCTTCCTGAGGGTCGGCTTTGCACAGGAGAGCCACCATGATAAGGTGGAGTCATAGGCTTCTCGACGATAGTGGCAGCGTGCCCACGCTTCTTCGACCATACGGCGACAGTCTGAGGAGGTCAGGTGAGCGACATTGAGTTTCCACAGACCACGACTATGCCACACTTGCTGTCGGGCGAGAGTGACGTCACAGAGGTACCCATCATGGTCTGAAAAGGCCAAGGGCCAGACTTCCGCATGACGTGTGCCATCAGCAAGGGAGCGGGTAACGCAGATGCGATCTATGCGGCTTGACGAGTGAGAGGTGTAGAATGTATAGCCCGGTTGAATTCCGTGGAGCTTCTTCCATGTGTCAACAAGTCGAAGACGGTCGATGACCACTGAGAGAGATGCACAAGGGGAATGTCGCGGGAGTTGGTCCGCGGGCTCTTGTGTCGAGTTAAAATCCCCACAGAGTACCAAATCGTCCTGCGGACTGGTGAAGGGGGGTGTGACGCTTTCGGCAAAAAAAGTTTGTCGGTCATGACGGCGGCCAGTGCCGGACGGAGCGTAGATATTAATAATACGCACGCCGAACAGTGTGAGGGCCATACCTCGCGCAGTGGGGAGGTAGATGACGTCCTCTGCAGGGAGTCCGTCGCGTAGCAGGATGGCGACGCCGCTACCGGTATCGGATGCGGGGGAAACATGAGCGTTGTATCCAGTGGGAACTAGGAAGTCAGCCACAAACACCTCTTGTAAGAGTGCTATATCCACATCCGCAGAGTAAATAGTGTCTCTGAACATGGCCAGTTTATGGGGGGCACGAATAGTGGCAAGATTCATCGTGGCGATACGATATTGCTGTGTACGGCCATCCTCAGTATTTGCAGAACGTGCGGTAGAAGTAGCCGGCAGGTGGAGGGAGACCCGCCGGTGGTCCCGCCGTGGGGCGCCAGCCCCAGTGTCGCCGAGGTGGACTGTGCAGACACGCTGGCAGTCTGTTCCACTTCTTCTTCAACGTCATCGGTCCAGGAAGCTGACGACGTGGACATGTGACGGTCACGTACTTCCGGAACAGGTGTTGTGGATTCCGCAACATGAGTGGCAGGGGGACCGCCGTCATCATTCGCTGACAACGGCGAGGACACGTCCCTGGCTGGGAGAGTAGGCGTCACAGGAGGGGCGCCTGTTGCTGCCACATCGCGTGACTGGACGCAATGTGGGAGATCACCGTCAGACATCAGGTCGACATCTCGTGGGGCCGTCTGAGAAAGGGCGTCATCGGAAGGCGTTCGTCGTCGTTTCCTGTGTTTGCGAGGAGACCGCTGTTTTCTGATGTGGCCTTCTGAATCAGAATGTGGTCGCCCGTCGTCTGACGCCGAACCCGTCTGGAAAAAGGCAGACGTCGGCACGACACCGAGGTCGACGTCCATGGTTCCAACAGGAACATCGGTTTCGGTCTGCAAACCGGACGGTCCTGAAGCAAGCACTGGAGGCGACGCCGTGCTTGTGTCCTCGGCGCGTTGTGGTGCGGCGGGTGGCGTTGACGATACTGCTGGCGCAATCGAGATTGGTACGACGGGGTCATGTGCAACCTTGGCGTAGGTGATGGGTAAGAACGTGACCGTCGAAGCCTGGGTCTCTTCACGTAACGGCGTCTGTATTAAACGGCGGTGTAAGCATTCGGAACGTACATGTCCCTCCTGGCCACATCCTGCGCACGTTCGTGGCTGTCCATCATACATGACGATGGCCCTCACACCGCCAATCAGCAGGTACGATGGGACATGTTTCGTCAGCTCAATTTTTATTTGCCGGACGCCATTTAATACGGGGTAGGTCGTAAATGTTTGCCACTTCTCCGCGACGTGATCCAAGACGGTGCCATATGGTTGGAAAGCGGCAATGACCACATCCTGCGGCACCTCGAACGGGAGCTCAAACACCCGCAATGTCCGGAGACCGAATCCAGCATGGGCGACTGTCACAGCACCCACAGGTCCATCAGAGTGTTTAAATTTCAGTCCGGTGGCATGACGGTGAATTTATGTCATTGCAAATTTCCTCCGTCGACATCTTGATGTAGACAACACTTCCAGTGATGGAAAAATGTATGCCGATTACGTCCTGGGGGTTCAAACGTAGATCCTCACGTATGAACTGTTCGACTTCGAAAGCTCTGGGTCGTGGATGTTCGGCCTGAAACGTTACTTTGATCGTTGCACGGCGGTACGAGTGCACCATGGTGTATTAGTACTGGACTCGATAGACACAAACACCGCAACGCGGAAGTAAACACCACCGAGAGCGGAGCGTCGGACGGCGCGCGGAGCAGCTCCGCACGCTAGCACGGCTGCGAGCCGACTAACGTACCCCTAGACCAACGAGCCTGTTCGTAGCGGCTAAGCGCTGCACATGACTGATGCCTCCGTTCTTGGTATCACCATGCAGAGCTGCTGCTCACCCAGCGTCCTCCCTGGCTGTTGCAGTTTGATTGTTTTCATCGATGTCTTTTACTATAGCAACATCTATAATCGGAGGGAGCTCGTAGCCGATGCCTTTGCTTACGCAGGAAAAATTTGTTGCCACTACGGGTTTCCAGGTAGTACAGCAGCAAAGCCGTCGTTTCCGTGGTGTAGCGGTTATCACGTCTGCTTTACACGCAGAAGGTTCCCGGTTCGATTCCAGGCGGAAACACGACTTTTTTAAACCCCTTTTCGGATTCCATTTCCGAGATAACGTCACGTCTGCGTATGCAGGGATAATAAATGTCGTGTGCTACACGGATATCGCGTCTTTTTACTGTCAAATGCTCTTGCTCCCATACTGCATCGGTATTCAGTGACTCAGAACGCTCGTAGCTCCTTTCTGGCCGGCAAAATGTATAATCCATTTCTTCAGGACTACTTCAAGTGCGCTTCATACTGGCTCTCCTGAGCTCACTGCACTCGCCTTGTCACAGCTCTGTTCAAGTGTGGAGGTAATTAACAATGAGAAACTCTTAACTACGCTCAGTCTTGTATCCCACCCTTTGGTTGTCGTTGTCGCTAATCAGATTAAGGTAGACTGCTCCACGATTGAGGTTCGTCTCCACTCACGGTGCACATGTTCTGCAAAGACAACCTTTGTTTTCCGTTGCATGCAAGATTCCTGTCGGCTCTTCTACAGCAATCGACCTATGTAATTTACTGGTGTCAGATTCTTGCCATATGAAACGGTCCCTTCATCACCGTAGTGCTACACAAAGCGTGCAGAGCGTGCAGAGCTGCAAACGTGGGTGAGCTCCACCTATTCTTCAGCACGGTCAAAACGATAGGGCTCGTTCGGGATTTGAACCCGGGACCTCCTGCACCCAAAGCAGGAATCATGCCCCTTTTTATTTTTTATTATTTTTTTAAAAAAAAAAGCCTCTCTTCTCCCGACATAGCCCATCCAATCGCTCACCTTTTCTGCCTTCTTCGGCTAGCTTCTACGCTGTAAATTTGTTAGGTTGTTTTTTTTTTTTTAGTGTGTAAATGTTATAACATAAAGTAAATGAAAACAAAAGGGAGGAGTGGCTTACACCCATTAATGCCATCTCCGGGAAGGAATCCTCTGTATGTGCCGTCTCCATCGGCACTGTGTTGGTTCGTGATTTTTCTCGAATTATCTTTGGCAACTGTACTTTAGTGTCCCCCGTACGTCGGAAAACTGTAAAGGTCGGCTTCTCGTGTTGCAATGTGTTCACACCGTTGCGTGTTCGTTTTGTTTCATCGTTTGGTCTCTTCTCGTTACTTTCCTGTCTTGTCTAATCTTAGCTTTAGACTCTCCAAGGCTGTGGGGGATCCATGATCGCTCTGATGAGAAAATTTGCGTATTCCTGTTTATAATGTGGAAGTTAGCGAAGTCCATCGTGCTGTGTTTGTAAATATGTCGAAAAGTGTCCAATACTACGTTCTGAGTTTGCAAAAATATAATATGTTGCTTGTCCTTTCAGCTGTTACGGCATTTCGTTTCGTGGTAGGGTAGAGGTCATCGTCCGGTAGAAGTAGACTCTTAAGGGTGATGGCTTCCGGGGACGTGCGTTGTAGAAATGCCAATAGGTTTCTAACCGCTTTCCAGATGTCATGCGCCGTACCGCATACGAATTTGTGTTCATCAGTATCTTGCACGTTACAGGTTGCACAAAGGGAAGTATCAGCCAAATATATCGAATGTAAGCGGGAAGCCGTGGGAAGTTTCCTATTCACCACGTAATACCACAATGCTCTCGCCCTCGTTGGCAAATGTGGATGATGAACACTTCTCCATATACGCGGCCAGACTGCCTCTGGGTACTTATCTTCAATACTGTTCCGAGCGTGCGTCGTGATTAAATATTTGTACACTGCTCGCACTGTGACTATTTGTGCCTCTGGCATCCCCATGCTGACGTAGCTATAGTCAATCAAAAATTGCTTGAGAAGGTGAAGGTCGTCTGGTATGTGATGAACATCCACAGGCGCGTCAAGATTAGCCGGCTTAATTTCGTTCAATAGAAGAGTGGTGATACTATTAGGCGAATTCTTCCATCTTTTATATGTAGAACTGACGTACAGGGCCCGTGTCTTCGTATAGACGTCGATGAGGTTGAGACCACCTGACGCCGTCGGTAGAGTCAACGTAGAATACTTCACTTTGAAAATGTGGCCGCGGCTGACAATGTGGAAGGCATATAACAATCTGCTTGCCATCGGGAGGGGTAGTGGGAGCACGCGTGCCACATAGTTAACTTTAGAGACGAGATAAACGTTCACCAAGGCCACGCGTTGTATGTCGTCCAGCGACCTGAGGTTATGTTGACGTATGCTCGCGCGCACTGTATTTAGTAAATCTTTGTAATTGATCGCAATCGTGCGTTGGATGTCACGAGTAAATTTCACTCCCAAGCACTTCATGACCGTGATCACCTTGATCTGTCCAGGAATGGGGGTCCTCAATCCGCGATCGATGTTCAGGACACCGGACTTCATTACATTCAGCTGAGCCCCCGGCGCCTTCCTATACTGCTCTACTATGTCCATCGCCGTCTGTATCTCAGCCGTGGTTCGCACAAGAAAGGCCACATCATCCGCGTAGGCGCGGCATACAAACTTGTGACCATACATCAGGACACCCTGAAGGTGTGTGTTCAGCGCTGTTAATAGTGGCTCGATGGCGATAGCAAACAGCGCCATCGACATAGGACAGCCCTGTCTGACCGAACTTTCGATAGTTATCGGCCCCACTGATCGCCCGTTGAGCAATATCGTGGACTGGGAGTGGCGCAGCAGACGTGCGATGATGGTCAGGAAACGGTGGGGGAAGTTCATTGTCTGCATGGTTTTCAGTAAATACTCATGGTTTACACGGTCGAATGCTTTGTCAAAATCGAGAGCAACTATGGCGCACGGAATGCGACAGGCGGCAGCTATCGCTATGATGTCGCGATAGTCACACAAGGTGTCGTGAATGTTGCGGCCTTTACCGACACTCGTTTGTGGCGGGGCTGTGACCGTGTTCATCACCGGTTTGAGTCTCCTAGCTATAATCCTTGCAAAGATCTTATAATCACAGTTTAAAAGTGTGAGCGGGCGGTAGTGTTTTGCGGATTTCGCCAATGGCGACTTAGGAACCGGTATGATCAGGCCCTCACTGAATTGTCGTGGGATGTCTTTGTCGGGGTCCATTAATTCCTGGCATATGCACGTCAGTTTCGGTAACATCAGTCGTTTAAATGTGCGATAGAACTCCACCGGTAGGCCGTCTGGACCAGGTGACTTGTTCTCAGGGCCTGTCAGCAGCGCATCTTCTACTTCCTCTTCAGTAGGTTCAGCCAACAATTGTATTGCTTCCGTCTGATTCACCTTGCGGGTTATACCCGACAGTAAAGCCTCCATCGCCTCGAGATCCACAGGGCCAGCGGCGTATGGCGTCGCATAATAGTGCTTCAGCTCAGCTGATATCTCTCGCTGCTGCAACAACAAACATCCGTCCTCCGTCCGTAGTTCAGTGACTAGTTTCCTGCGGCGACCTGTCCGCTCCTTAAGCACGTGATAGATGGAAGGTTGCTCGCCTGCGACACCGTCACGAAGGCGCGCCCTGACTTTGCACCCGATGAGCTTTTGACGCGTCAAAGCCGTAATCGTGGCTTTTATCCGTTGTATTTCCTGGTGATTGTCTATAATCGACGCGTCCGGGCGGTATAAGTCTCGAAGGACCTGGAAATAGAACTCGACCGTCCTGGTGTACCACTCCTTCCATTCACGGGAGTATCTCATAAAGGCCTTCCTGATTGTCGGTTTTGCACAAGTTAGCCACCACTCCAACGCCGAGGCATATTGAGAAAACCTTCTCTCACAAGCTGCCCAAGACGCAGCAAAGAGGTCATGGCATTCCTGTTCGTCCAAGTGCGAGACATTCAACTTCCAGTATCCTCTTCCACGGTACGTCCCTTGTCGTTGGAGGTTGATAGTACAAATGTACGCCGCGTGGTCAGAGAAGATGGGTCGGCCATATCTCCGTCTGCAAAAGTCTGCGACTTAAATCCAGCGTTACGTAAATACGATCTAGTCGGCTGGCGGAGTGAGTCGTGACATGCGTGAATCCTGGCCTATCGCCATTGACGTGTTCCCAGGTATCAATAAAATGAAAGTCCCGTATTATAGCCGCTAGATCCGGACAATTGTTAAAATGTGGCGTCTGGTCTTTCGGGGATAGGACGTAGTTGTAGTCGCCACCGAATATAATGTGGTCGTAATGGCCTACAAGCAATAGTGCAATAGCATCTGTAAAAAGTGACGCCCGTTGTTGTCTGTTACCAGTGCCTGAAGGGGCATAGACGTTGACAATACGAGTATCGTAAATGGTGAGCGCCATGCCTCTCGCTGTTGGGAGGTACTCTGCGTCAGTCGCTAGTCTCCCTTCCTTTGTAAGGATGGCTATTCCAAGTTCTTGCACAGTTCCGGGATGAGTGAAGGCCATATATCCACTAATCGTGTCGAGGTCTATGTTCTTCACCTCTTGTAGTAAGATCACGTCGAGTTCGGCGGCGTAAAACATGTCACGTAAGGTCTGCAGCTTGAGATTGCTGCTGATACTGTTGATGTTAACAGTCCCTATCCTGTATGCTTGTGCAGAAGTCATTCGCTGTTGGAAGGGAGGAAGGCCTTTTCTGTGACTACACGCACTATAGATTACTGTGCACTGGGGCGGGTGGGAATCCCATCCGTATCATCTCTGACCCCGCGCACTATCGCTGTCCCCACACCAACCATAGGGTCGTCATTCAAGTCCCCTTCTGGTGGAACGCTTTCCACATCATCGGCCCAGTTGCCGGTCTCCCGGAGTCCAACCGACGTCGTGTCGCCGTCAAGTGTTTGCATGGGTATGTCATGTGGGGTCACCTCCTGTGTCCCGTGCACTACCATCTGTTCGGTGGGTGAGGTTGGTGGCTCGGCCGTCGCAAGAATGCCTCCCGGAATGAGGACCTGGTGGATGCCATCATCCTGTGCGACCGGTGTTCCTCGAAGAGTGCGGGCAACCCGCTGAGCCTTTTCACGCACCTCCTTCGCCGTCTGGTCCGCGCTCGGGGGCGCAATCCGTTGTTTTTTGCGTCTGCTTGGTGAGTGCCGTGGGCGGCTCATCTCACTATCGGAAGATACAGTCTGGTCCTGTTCCTGCGGGTCCTCCGAATCCTGTGGCACGACGTTTTCAGCCGCAGCAACTGCGGCATGGCCCTCGTCAGCAGGAGTTACCCGTTGCTCCGACGAGGCAGCGGGTAAGTTTGTCGCCTCTATGCGGGTCGCGACCATGGGCGCATAGTGGTTCTCAGGTGGTGACGTGCGAGGAGCCACCTCCTCTACTGGTAAGTGGCCAGGTTCCGGTCCTCTGACTGCTGCAACGTAACTTACCGGCAACGTCTGCATAGTCGCAGGGCTTACGGCTTCTCCCACTGGTAACTGCGCTATCCTCCTCTGCAGACAGTCCGAGCGAACATGTCCTTCCTTACCACAACCTGAGCGAACTCGTGGTTGCCCATCATACATTACAATGGCTCTACATCCACCGACGTATATATATGAAGGGACGTGACGCCGAAGATCAATTTTTACCTGCCGCACCCCATTGAGAACAGGGAAGGTATTGAAAGATGTCCACTTCTCCGCTGTATTACTTAAGACCGTGCCATATGTATTAAGAACAGTATTGATCTGCCCTGCAGGCACCTCAAACGGAAGTTCAAACATCCTAATGGTCCGGACGCCAAGGCCTGCCATTTCAACCGTCACATCCCCCACGCTACCGTCACAATGGGTGAACTTGAATCGACCTCCCGAAGAGGCTATTACTCGTGCACAGCATTCTGTGTTCGCCATCTTCACATAGACTGTTCGGCTAACTATCGACAAATGGATCCCGATCACTTCGTCAAATTGTAACTTCACTAAATCGCGCAAAAAGGCCTCTATTTCGTATGGCTTACGTCGTGCATAATGGTCGTCGAAACTAAATTTCAGTGTGTTTTTACGGAAATGAGATTCCATCGTTCCCACGCGTACATGACAAACTTCCTCGAGAAATGTTTAGTCCCCCTTAAACATCCCAACAACCACCACCATCCTCGAGAAACGGCTAGTCCCACCGTGTTTACTCACCACTCGCCGCGGCGCTGGCCCGGAACAGCTCGAACGTAAACAGCGCACGTCCGAGCACCTCGCCAGCCGCGAGTAGACTGATAATAAATGTCGTGTGCTACAAAGATATCCCGTCAATTTACTGTCAAATGCTCTTGCTCACGTAGTGCACCGGTATTCAGTAACTCAGAACGATCGTAGCTCCTTTCTGGCCGGCAAAATTTATAATCCATTTCTTCAGGACTACTTCAAGTGCGCTTCATACTGGCTTTCCTGAGCTCACTGCACTCGCCTTGTCACAGCTCTGTTCAAGTGTGGAGGTAATTAACAGTGAGAAACTCTTAACTACGCTCAGTCTTGTATCCCACCCTTTGGTTGTCGTCGTCGCTAATCAGATGAAGGTAGACTGCTCCACGATTGAGCTTCGTCTCCACTCACGGTGCACATGTTCTGCAAAGACAACCTTTGTTTTCCGTTGCATGCAAGATTACTGTCGGCTCTTCTACTGCAATCGACCTATGTAATTTACCGGTGTCCGATTCTTGCCGTATCAAACGGTCGCTTCATGACCGTAGTGCTACACAAAGCGTGCTGCGGCAAGCATTTGTTCTTCATTGCAGAGCTGCAAACGTGAGTGAGCTCCACCTACTCTTCAGCACGGTCAAAACGGCAGGGCTCGTCTGGGATTTGAACCCGGGACCTCCTGCACCCAAAGCAGGAATCATACCCCTAGACCAACGAGCCACCTGCCGGTAGCAGTGAAGCTAATCCCAAACAGTCCAGCTCCGAGGAACACAAACTTCCATGTAAATCAGAAACAAAGCGCTTTCTGAAGGCAGCGCTCACCCCTGATGGGAAGAATATAAAGGCAATGAATATAGAGTGAATAATTTCACCGCGCTCTGTAGATGAACTGCCGGTGGTGTTTCACTTTCGTCATGTGGTCTCTCAGTGTCAAGGGAAGGCAAATGCACTAAACAAAAGAACATCGGGAATCCGAAACACCAACTCATAACGATAAGATTGCGGAATATACTGCAAGCAAAACTTCCAGAAGACGACTCCTGAAGGCGTCGGTGCCTTAAGAATTATTCCGTGCAACAATGATCATCTAGGAAGAGCCAACTGTACGTGTCGCTCCACCACACAACTTTTTTTTATATCGTTTTACCTAAATTTCCATTACCTCTTCGTTACAAGAATACTGTGTGGTTTTCACCTGATCTGCTTCGTCCAGCAGCGATAGTAGTAAGTAAATCGACGACAGTATCGCTAAAAGTAGGTCAGACACAGAAATCGGAGTTACGTGTAGCTCATGTTATTCTGCTTTCAAATGCAGTTCTCCGGCTGGGGGTAGTGGCGTACTCCCACAATCCAAGTGTCTGGGAGGCCGTTGTTGTGGGAGAGAGCTGGGAACAACTACAGATTCGATCGTTTCATCAGCTCAGGAACGACCGCGATGCCCTCATCGAGCTCTGCAGATTGACCAGATAGCAGAGCGGAATTTTCGGCTAGCGGTGGCTCGGGGTTAAGAGAAGTCGAGAGCAATGAGCAAAACTGCATCGGGAAACCGAAACAGGCGACTCATAACGAAAAGTTTGCGGAATGTACTGCAAAATCAAAACTTCGAGAAGACGAACTGTGAAGCCGTCGGTGCATTAACAATCATTCCGTGCAGCAACGATAATCTGGGTAGAGCGAGGCGTGGGTGTCGGTCGACCTCACAACAGATTTTATATAATGTTCTACTTATTCTAATTTTGCGTTTCCAGATCATCAGTAAAATACTGTGTGATTTACACCTGCGGCTAAGCGCAGCACATGACTGACGCCTCCGTTCTTGGTATCACCATCCAGAGGTGCTGCTCACCCAGCGTTCTCCCTGGCTGTTGCGGTTTGATTGTTTTTATCGGTGTCTTTTACTATAGCCTCTTCTAGAGTCGGACGGAGCTCGTAGCCGATGCCCTTGCTTACGCAGGAAAAATCTGTTGCCACACTGGGTTTCCAGGTAGTACAGGAGCAGAGCCGTCGTTTCCGTGGTGTAGCAGTTATCACGTCTGCTTTACACGCAGAACGTCCCCGGTTCGATCCCGGGCGGAAACACGACTTTTTTAAACCCCTTTTCGGATTCAATTTCCGAGATAACGTCACGTCTGCGTATGCAGGGATAATAAATGTCGTGTGCTACACGGATATCGCGTCTTTTTACTGTCAAATGCTCTTGCTCCCATAGTACATCGGTATTCAGTGACTCAGAACGCTCGTAGCTCCTTTCTGGCCGGCAAAATTTATAATCCATTTCTTCAGGACTACTTCAAGTGCGCTTCATACTGGCTTTCCTGAGCTCACTGCTCTCGCCTTGTCACAGCTCTGTTGAAGTGTGAAGGTAACTAATAGTGAGAAACTCTTAACTACGCTCAGTCTTGTATCCCACCCTTTGGTTGTCGTCGTCGCTAATCAGATGAAGGTAGACTACTCCACGATTGAGGTTCGTCTCCACTCACGGTGCACATGTTCTGCAAAGACAACCTTTCTTTTCCATTGCATGCAAGATTACTGTCGTCTCTTCTACTGCAATCGACTTATGTAATTTACCGGTGTCCGATTCTTGCCGTATCAAACGGTCCCTTCACCACCGTAGTGCTACACAAAGCGTGCTGCGGCAAGCATTTGTTCTTCATTGCAGAGCTGCAAACGTGGGTGAGCTCCACCTACTCTTCAGCACGGTCAAAACGGCAGGGCTCGTCCGGGATTTGAACCCGGGACCTCCTGCACCCAAAGCAGGAATCATACCCCTTTTTTGTGAAATTAATGCCCGGGAAGACTGTATAAAAATTCATTCGTTAATTCACCATCAATTATCGTCACCAATATTCTGAGACATGATTCAATATTCCTGGTTTGCCTCAAAATTATCAGTAACTCGAAACTTTTCGTAAATGTTAATGGGGCATGTTTTTGTCCTGATTTATTGCAAACATCCTGTGACTGTAAAAAAAACCGCTTTTATATGTTGCGCAAGAAGCGGTTCTTGTTTATAGTTATTATATGTATAAAAATTTAATGTTTCCCAGTCGACTTTGTTATTCTGATTAAAAACCCAATGTTTTTCCTCACATACTTTACAATGAAAAATGGAAAACCCACCGCCATGAATTGTGTTGTTGGACAAAAAGAAAATAATTTTTATTCAATAATGTAACTAATTTGTTAAAGATAATGTAGGTTTTGGAAACTTACTGAATAATTGGCGGAATAACAAAAGAAAATGAAACAGAAGAAAAAAAAAGTGCCAGAGGAGGAATCGAACCCGAGACCTCTGGCGTAAGAGTCCGAGCCCTAAACATCTTTTTTTTATTTTTTTTTATTTTATGTTTATACAAATGGATAAAAGAAAGGCCGTTCCTCTTCGTCTACAGAAACAGAATAATAGCAAGTCGTCCCGTTACGACAAAGGATGCTCCATACTATATCCCGCTGCGAATTTTCGATGACTGTCTTCTCGTTGCTGTGTTGTTTCCGTTGTTTGTTCAATCTTATAAAAAAGGGAACTGGGAGGAGGTGCTATGGTTGTCTTCTCATGTCATCGATAATCCAGCTGCGAGGCGGATTATGGAATGCGCTCCAAAGAAAATTAGAAAAATATTGACTATATTTAGGGTTCTTGACGATCGCACAATGTCGTTCGTTGAGGTAATACCAAAAATCGAGTACTGTCTTTTCGCCGAATATGTAGTGAACAGCATGGCCGCTGATCCTCGTCATAGAGTTCGTTTTTGCTCTTGGGAAATAAATCTTATCGGGGAAAAGAAGTGATCGGGTAGTTATCCTGTCGGGAGTCGTGCGTGTGAGAAAAGCCAATATCTGACGCACCAAATACCAAACGTCCTTTGCCGACCCGCATTCGAAACGATGTTCATCCGTGTCAATCACTTGGCATGTGGCACACAAGTGTGAATCAGCGAGGTGGATGTGATGTAGAAGAAAGGGCCTGGATGTCCGATATCATCACAGGGCGTGCGAGTGAGATTGGTCGTAAGGCTTCCAGTAAGAGACATGTGAGGCACGTCGGACTTCGTCGCCACAGTTGCAGGTGACAGCTGACGAACAGGGCCTTCGCTCTGTTCTTAACATGACAAAGGCCTAAACCTCCTCTGCTCCTCGGAAGGGTTAGGAACTCGTAACGAATCTTAAATAACATGCCCGTATTAACGAAGGATCCCAAAACCGCCAACATGCGGTGAGCCAGGGTAGGTGGTATCGGGAGTATCTGTGCAAAATGGGGGATACGTGACGCCAAATAGACGTTAGCATACCGTGTCCGTTGCAGGAGGTCTAGATGTCTCAGACGGTGGTCACTTATTCCTGCTCTCATCTGATTCAATAAACGTCTGTAGTTAAGGGCTGTTGAACGCTTCATGTCTGATGTGAAATCAATGCCAAGACAGCGGATTGTGTCACTGAATCGTAGCGGTGCGACGCTCTCGTCGGGTAGGCCTCTGCCTATAGACAGTGCGTGTGATTTGTGGAGATTGAGATGGCTCCCCGATGCCGCGCCGTAGGTCGCCACCCACGCCAGTGCTGCACGACCATCGTCATTATTGCGAAGAGGGAGTACCAGATCATCCGCATAGGCAGTGCAGCAAAAAGTGTGTCCACCAAGGGACATCCCAGTCAGGCGTTGTCGGAGGCCGCAGAGGAGTGGTTCCAAGACGAGGGCGTACAATATCGTCGAAAGAGGGCAGCCTTGTCGCACCGATCGCTGGATCTGTATCGGCGGCGTGAGACGGCCATTATATAACACCTTGGACGTCGCGCCGCGTAGGAGACGCATCAGTACATTAACTATGACGTCCGGATACCCTATGTGTCGCAGTACCTCCATCAAAAATGTGTGGTCGACTCTGTCAAAGGCCTGGCTAAAGTCGAGTGAGGCCAAAACCCCTGGCAGTTGGCGAGCTTTGGCTAGCGCGATCATATCTCTCTATATCGGCACAATGCAGTGCGAATGTTATGGTCACCACCTAACGATGCCTGATCCTGCGACACAACACATCGTACTGATCGCTTTAGGCGTGCCGCCAGAAGCCGGGTGAAAATCTTCAAGTCACTGTTGAGTAAGGTCGAGGGCAGATAGTCACTGATCCTGGATCCGCCTCGTGGTTTGTGTATGGGCACAATCAGACCTTCTAGGAAAGCCCCAGGGATCTGCGTCGTGGGAGACATAAGATCGCGGCAAATATCAGTCCATGCTGGTGCCAGCAATTGTTGATACGTCCTGTAAAATTCCAGAGGAAGGCCATCAGGTCCTGGGGACTTATGAGCAGCCCCAGCCTGTATCGCTTCAATGATTTTCTCTTCCGTTACATCTGCCGCTGTCGGAGAGATGGTGCCATAAGTGAGTTGAAAGACTTCGGCGATCACCTCTGGGGGATGTCGATGTTCCGAGTACAGCCTAGTGTAGTGAGCATGAAGGGCGTTTCCTATGTCGCGCTGGGTATCAAGGCGTCGTCCGTCTTCCGTCGTGATAACTTGGATCAGTGTCTTGCGTCGGCGCCGTCGTTCTGAAATGACGTGGTACATGGACGGTTCCTCCTGTGCCACTCTGTCTTGAGTGCGCGCTCTGACGATCGCACCCTCAAGGTGTCAACGTGTTAATCTGATGATCTGTGCCTTGGCACGGTTCACCGTCACCTGCCGTGCAGGTGAGTACGGCAGTGTTGTACATTCCCTTAAGATGCTGTAGTAAAAGTCCATGGTATGTCTCTTCCATGCTGCAACATCTCGGCCGTAGCCTATCAAGGTCTTTCGGAGTGCTGGTTTGGCGCAGAGTAACCACCACGACAGTGTAGACCGGTAGGTGCCACGCCGGCGGCTACAAGAGTCCCACGTGTTCTCTATAAGGCGGCGGCATTCCTGAGAAGCTAGGTGGGCGACGTTCAACTTCCAAGGACCACGGCTGTGCCATACCTTCTGGCGGCCGAGGGTAATAGCGCAGATGTAGGCTTCGAGGTCAGAAAAAGCTGTGAGCCAAACTTCGGAAGCTCTTGTCCCCATAGCTATTGAGCGCGAGATGTAAATCCGGTCGATGCGGCTGGAGGAATGGCTGGTGTAGTGAGTAAATCCGGGCCGATCGCCACAAACATGTTCCCACGAGTCCATCAATTGAACATTATTTATAATTGTCGTAAGTTCTGCGCAGGGAGAATGATGTGGTCACTGATCCTTAGGTGCTTGGCTACAGTTGAAGTCCCCTCCGATTATCAAGGCGTTCTGACGGCCCATAAAGAGGGGCGTGGTTGTATGAGTGAAAAAGGTAGATCGTTCGCGACGCCGACCAGATCCTGACGGTGCATAGATGTTAATAAGTTTGACTCCTTGGTAAGAGCCATGCTTCTGGCATCAGGGAGATACTCGACGTCTTCTGCGGATATATCTTCGCGGAGGAGGATCGCCACACCATTGGCAGACGCATGTGAGACCCAAGTCTTGTAGCCATAGGGTTACTTGAAGTCTGCGACATACACCTCTTGAAGGAGTGCAATGTCGATGTCTGCTGCGTTGAGTAGATCCTGTAGCATCGCTAGTTTATGTCGGGCACGTATGTTGTTGATGTTAATCGTCGCTAGACGGTGTGCTTGGTCAGCCAGGTCGGCAACTGGGTTGTGTAGGAGGCCAGGTGTGGGTGGCAGGGGCAGCCCCACAGAGGCTGACGATACAGCCGCAGTCACTGTGGTTGGTTGGTTCTGGGTACAGCCGAGGGAGCATCTCTGCCTTCGGCATCCTCCTGGTGCTGTGGCTCATCCTCGACATCATCCGCCCAAGAATCAGATGCAGCAATTGGTAACTGTTGATTAGTGCTGTCAGTAGGGCGCTTGCGCGCATGTTCAGTAGCAGAAGTGATGTTGTCAGACCGAGGCTCAGAAACTGCATCCGCCGTAGCATCGTGATGGGAAGGGTGAGTTGTGGTGGTAGAGTCCTGAGTGTCGTCCGACGCCGGATGTTCGTCCGGGTCACACATCCGAAGCAGGCAATCATCGGATGGCGTATGGCGCCGTTTCTTGCGTTTTCGAGGGGTCCGTTGTTTCCGGACATGCTGTTCTGTGTCAGAGTGCGGGCGACGATCATCTGATGCGGTCCCCATTGGTAGGAAGGCAAGGGTCGGGACAATTTAAGTTTCTACTTCCATCTTCTCTTTAGGCTCGTCTTGGTGGCACAATTGATCACCGTCTTGAGGCAAGTCTGCCGATGACGTCGTAGAGGGTGATATGCTGTCTGCCACACTGTCATCGACCACTGACTGCAGTATGGTGTTACGATCCTGGGCAGGAACAGCTGTTGTGGTTGCAGCCGCTGCATACGTGATGGGGAATGAGGTAGGCGTCGCCGGGGATGGAACTTCACCAACCGGTGTCTGAGTCAGTCAGCGTTGAATGCAGGCCGATCGGACATGTCCTTCCTGGCCACAGCTGGCGCAAGTACGCGGTAGTCCGTCGTACATGACAATAGCTCTGCAGCCGCCAATTACTAAATAGGATGGCACGTGCTTCGTCAGTTCAATCTTAATTTGTCGCACTCCATTTAAGACGGGGTATGTTTCAAACATTTGCCATTTTTCAGCCAAGTGGCTTAGCACGTTGCCGTACGGTTTGAAAGCTGTCATCACAACATCTGGCGGGACTTCCAATAGCAGCTCGAAGACCCTCAGAGTGCGAAGGCCTAATCCAGCGTGGTCGATCGTGACAGTTCCTATGTGACCATCAGAATGCTTAAACTTAAGTCCATTAGCGTGTCGGCACACAACATCAGTGCACGCCTTTTCATTGATCAGTTTTATGTAGACGACACTTAGTGTTATAGAAAAGTGGATCCCAATGATTTCTTGAGGTGCAATATGAAGTTCTTCCCGGATGAAACATTCAATGTCAAGTGCTCGAGGTCTTGCGTAGTCCGCTTGAAATGTGATCTTAATTGTGGACTTGCGATACGAGTGCGCCATGGCACTACCAGATGCGTGACACTCGCCGCAGCGGAAGGTAAATAGTAAACACTCGCGCGCGTGGTGCGCTAACAGGGGGACACAGGTACGACGACCTTGCCCAACCGCTGCTAACAGCGGACTGGATCCATGCTAATCTTCTCTGTATCGTTCCAATTTTAGTATATGTACCGCCGAAGCGAGTACATCACCAGGGTGCAGATGGCTCAAATGATACATGAAACACTTTCAGAACCGGCTACTTGGTTTTTGTGCTTACCTGGAAGGCTGGAAATCCGCGGAACAGCCGCCGGCATGCCGGTAGTTGCCACAGGTTTGCACAAAACGCAAAGGCTCGTTCGGGATTTGAACCCGGGACCTCCTGCACCCGAAGCAGGAGTCATACCTTTTTTTTATCGTTGTATTTGGTCGTTGCGGACGTCGCAAGACATCCTGTTCAAGTTCGGTAGTTGATCCTTCCAATCAGTTTCTTTATTACAGAGGCCAACCGGCTCTCTGACCGAACACGCTGACCTATCGTGCCGGCTTGCTGCGTCAACTAGAGCTGAGCAGCCGGCCGCCCGGGAGTGTGTCCCAGGGGCCCGCGCAACCCCTAGGCCAACGAGCCTGTTCGTAACGGCTAAGCGCTGCACATGACACGCCTCCGTTCTTGGTATCACCATGCAGAGCTGCTGCTCACACAGCGTTCTCCCTGGCTGTTGCGGTTTGATTGTTTTTATCGATGTCTTTTACTATAGCATCTTCTAGAGTCGGGCGGAGCTCGTAGCCGATGCCCTTGCTTACGCAGGAAAAATCTGTTGCCACACTGGGTTTCCAGGTAGTACAGGAGCAGAGCCGTCGTTTCCGTGGTGTAGCGGTTATCACATCTGCTTTACACGCAGAACGTCCCCGGTTCGATCCCGGGCGGAAACACGACTTTTTTAAACCCCTTTTCGGATTCAATTTCCGAGATAACGTCACGTCTGCGTATGCAGGGATAATAAATGTCGTGTGCTACACAGATATCGCGTCATTTTCCTGTCAAATGCTCTTGCTCCCATAGTGTACAGGTATTCAGTAACTCAGAACGCTCGTTGCTCCTTTCTGGCCGGCAAAATTTATAATCCATTTCTTCAGGACTACTTCAAGTGCGCTTCATACCGGCTTTCCTGAGCTCACTGTTCTCGCCTTGTCACAGCTCTGTTGAAGTGTGAAGGTAACTAATAGTGAGAAACTCTTAACTACGCTCAGTCTTGTATCCCACCCTTTGGTTGTCGTCGTCGCTAATCAGATGAAGGTAGACTGCTCCACGATTGAGCTTCGTCTCCACTCACGGTGCACATGTTCGGCAAAGACAACCTTTGTTTTCCGTTGCATGCAAGATTACTGTCGGCTCTTCTACAGCAATCGACCTATATAATTTACTGGTATCAGATTCTTGCCATATCAAACGGTCCCTTCATAACCGTAGTGCTACACAAAGCGTGCTGCGGCAGGCATCTGTTCTTCGTTGCAGAGCTGCAAACGTGAGTGAGCTCCACCTACTCTTCAGCACGGTCAAAACGGCAGGGCTCGTCCGGGATTTGAACAGGGGACTTCCTGCACCCAAAGCAGGAATCATACTCCTAGACCAACGAGCCACCTGCCGGTAGCGAAGAAGGTAATCCCAAGCAGTCCAGCTCCGAGGAACACAAACTTTCATGTAAATCAGAAAGAAAAGCGCTTTCTGATGGCAGCGCTCACCACTGATGGGAAGAATATTAAAGGCAATGAATATAGAGTGAATAATTTCATCGCGCTCTGTAGATGAACTGACGGTGGTGTTTCACTTTCGTCATGTGGTTTCTCAGTGTCAAGGGAAGGCAAGTGCTCTAAACAAAAGAACATCGGTAATCCGAAACACCAACTCATAACGCTAAGATTGCGGAATATACTGCAAGCAAAACTTCCAGAGGACGACTCCTGAAGGCTTTAAGAATTATTACGTGCAGCAATGATCATCTAGGAAGAGCCAACTGTAGCAGATTCACCAAACCAATATTTAACATTTATACAACTTTAATGCAATTTATTCTGTTCTTATAGCTTAACTCTATACAACATCTGTGTTACATTTTTACACAAAATAAATAGTCGTCGATACTACCAAAACATCTGTAACCTTCTTTCACAGCTGACAATAGACTAAATATCCGATTAACCTAACACTGTACACATACCTTTCAGACATGTTTACCAACATGATGACGAAAAAGTTCTGTGAATCGGACTAATACAACACAAGAAATTGCGAGTTCACCGTTGCTTTTTGTACAATCCTGGCATAGCAAGAATTATTTGCATTTCAGAGGAGCCCATCAAAGAAAACTTCTACTTCTTAGCTGAATGATAACGTAAGAAAAGGCTTAATTTACACAGAATAATTGCACTGTTTCGTGTTCAAAATCCTATTGTGATACATTCATCGATTTAGGATGACAGAAGATGAACATACATTCAGATGAACAGGGATCTGGTTCTGTATTTGTAATAGATATGTGAATCAGGGCATATGACTTCCATTCCTTCGTCAATGTAAATTATTTAGTCTACAATGTTGAGTTTAGGAAGAAGGCAGTCGTCCTGTGTATTTCGTATAGTGTTTACTCATTGGTCTAAAAAATAAACGCTGTCAGACATGCGTGCACACTACGTCGCCACTGAATAGCGCGCCCAGCGGACAGCCTATAGAAGCACTTCGTGACAAAGCAGGGTAGGCAGAGTAGGGACTCGCTCTCTCATATACAGGGCCTGGATTTTAATTAGTACCTAAAAAACAGTGAAATATGCAAGCATTTATGACCTTAAATTTATATAAATATGACCTTAAAAAAATAAAATATGACTTAATAGAAGTTCATTTAAAGCGTTCTTGTTTGTTTATTTAATTCTTTTTCACCATAAAGTAATACAAAATTCACTTCTCAGAATATTGTAAGTATAGTTCTATCTTTCTGTAGGGTTTGTGGCTCATTTGCACCTATTTTTTAAATGTCTGAATGTTTTATTTTCTAAACACAAAGTACAGTGAAAATATCATCTATCGAAACAGTAAAACCATGTTTTTATTTCTACATAGTATTTAAAGCGTTTCACATTATTTAAGACTGTATGTCAATCTTCAGTATCTGCAAAGTTGCTCTGGATCACCAAGGTGCATTTTCAGGTTTTCCATTGTCAAAGATCTACGGTTGTCGCTTAGGATAGTTTTGTACCTGGAAAAGTTCCTCTCCACTTCACAAGACGTCACTGGAGCGTATTTGAAGGCAGCCAGGTCACTGGAGTTCAGCTATGTTTCAGTATCTTCAAATGTTTCCCTGAAATACTGTCACTAATTTTGCGCAGTGTAGAATATCTACGATTCCGTTGGAGAACACTTTGCAATTTGGTTTTCACTTTGTCAGCCACGTGACCACGAGCTCGACCCAACTCACTCTGCACATGTTGCACAATACTCAGGGCCTCACATAGCTGAGTGCCAACAGCTTCCAGTCGTTTGATGGCTTTTGATATCACTGAAAAATTGGCATTGATGTATGCCAAGTTTCGAGACAATGTATCTGTAAAAACTTCTTTCACAATTTTGATAGCACTTGATTCATCGTTATCAAGCTCACAGAATATTGTCTTTATTTGGGTGTAGTTGGCGCTGTAATACTCAGCAGCATTAAGCCAAGAACCCCATCATGTAACAACAGGATTAGGTGGGAGGGGCGTTGAAGGTGCTTGTTCCTTGAATTTATGCACCCGTAGTGGAGCCTTGACATAGATTTTCTTGCCACAGGAAATTAATTTGTCCACGTCAGGGTAATTTTATCGCACCTCTTCGACAACTCTGTGCAACGCAAGTGGTGTACACCATACTGGGGTAGAGAATATGAAGCCCTTTGGCTGCTTTAGCCATATATGAAGCACCAAAACGTTGTCTCTTTTCACACCATCCGGCCACAGTAGCTTCAGAGAGTTGTCAAATAAAATATCAATCGTCGAATTGTTTACTCTATCGAGAGCTTCACACGTTAGTAGGAACATATCTCCATGGTCATCAACTTTTAGAACACCTACAACAACATTTGCAATATATCGGCCAGTAATATCCGTAGTTTCATCTATCAAAAGCCATATCTTTTGCTCAGCGATAGTAATTCGTATTTTGTTGAGCACAACATTGTAGCATATGGATAAATAGTTCTTTCTCAGTGTAGATTCATCTGGAACTGGATGTGTTGTGTAATTCTCCAAGAACCGTCTGAAGCGTGGATTCTTCAGCTTTTCCAATGGGATGTTGCAGGACACCATCATCTCACACAAATCCTTGCAGAATAATTGCACGGTTGAAGATTGACCTGCCTGTTCAAATAACAGCGTTTGCCTGCTGTTATTTTCAGCACTTCGTTTCACACAGCTGCTGTGTTTAGCGGTATTACAGTGTTGTTGCACATTAAAGTGCTTTTCTGCATTAACTTTAACTTCACACAGTTTACAAAGTAATATTTTCCCATCAGTACTAAAGCATTTCTCTCCAAATTCTCGAACATATCCTCGCAACTTCACGCTGTCGGAGCACCTTTGCTTTAGGCATGTTGAACAAGGCAAAGGCTGTATTCAAACTGGTTACTGGGAACACCGGTGCGACTGCGATGATTATTACGGCAGAAGCCGCCTTTGTTGGCTCTGAGAGCGTATTGTCGACTCTGCGCAACAATGTTTGATGTTCGCGAAAAAGACTTGTGGTACACCGATTTTCTGCTACAGTCCTGAAAAATAAAGCTGTGTACTAATTTATCTGTTTATCTTTCATAATAGCACGTTATATAGTGTCTCATGAGCAACATATTCATTTTCCTGTTCGTGTGTCCCGTAATATACGAGAAAAACGGTATATGCATTTTTGGCAAAAGTTGATGGAAATATGACTGACCTATGGTATTAAAAGTTAGCCGCAATATGATCTATTACTAAAATTTGTTGAAATATGACTTTATATACACAATCAAAATACATTTTTCCACACTAAAATGCCTAGATTTGTGTATAAGTTGTTCTAAGATTCACCCTATAGTTCAGAAAAAAATATGACATCATTAAAATCCGGGCCCCACTCATATATTTACCGACAGAGCCAGCGAATTAACGTGACGTGATATCGAGTATGAATACACCCTGACGCGCCGGAGGGTGCCGTTGATGGGTAGTGAGAATCGATATTGTAGTTCGCTCTTCGCTTAAGGGTATAAAATGCCGCAAAACAGTTCTGCATCTGCACACTGCAACTGACGTAAATGGTTGAAGATTATACTCACATAAAAAACACACCCAACGTTGGGAGCAAGTGTTTATATTTATGAAATCCAAAGATCATGCCTAATTCTTGAATTTATAAAATTCAGCTTTTGTAAATTGAATCCCAATTAAGGTCATTGGCGACAGGAGCGGTAGAATAGCCGGCTCAAGTAGGCTATGGCAGTACACTCTGCAGATAGATTTTCATGTTCTATGTATTGTGAAATACTCGTAGGAACATCTGTCTTGTATTTCATCCAATCTTTGGTAGAAGCTCTCTTTTCGGTGTTCAGCTGGAAGATCTCCGATAAATAATAGTGGTGCAGAAGTATAATCAGGAATACGATTATGTTTCGAACGACAGTGGTTCGTGTTGAGTTACTGAGAAATTCCTTTAAGCGAGTTGCCAGAAGCAATGTGATAAGGTGCCTTAGCGTGCAGTGCTCCAAAAACAAGCATATATTGAGGTGTGTTTTGTAAGAGAAATAAGTGTACGGCGCTGTTTCGTAATTTTTGACAGAACATATATTATTCATGGCATCCATGGTTGCAGTTTTAGTTTATGAACCCCAAGTGCATCTATAAACGGCACAGTCGGGTTAAAGGGAACGTGGTTTTTCAATTATCAGCAAGTACATTTGAAGGACATAGTCCCTAGGTCATGAGACGTTCACGCCGCCACCGAATGAACAACGAGATTTAGTTTTAGAATGTATCCTTTCCTGTCATATTTTCTTGTTTACCATCCAGCCTTCTTGTGACACTGTTTGGGACTAATTTTTTGTTAATTATTTGTTCCCATGGATCAAAACATTGTATCCTGCCAGCCTGTTGTGATAATTTCCGGTGCTGTGTGTCACAAATTTAGTTTGTACTTTTCATTTGCCATATGTTCAGAGTTTAATTTATTTCCATCTAACAAATGCCATGTCCAATTTTTGATGTGTACCGAACTACACAAACATACGTTGAGATGTTGCCTCAATATAATTTTTTGTGACTCAAAACTGTGTGACATCAAATAATTGTCGCGAAGGTGGTTTTTCTGTTATAATTAGCCAAGTGAAAACGTTAAAAGTAAAGCAGTTTCTTGTTCCAGGTTTGGAAATACTTCCTTTACAAGACACGCTATACTAGTATGGGACAAACCACAAGGATGCTTGCGTTACTTCAGCTCAGATCTTCCACCTCACAACAAAGTTCTTCTGCCTGCACTGTCTCCCACAATGGAGATGGGAACAATAGTCAGTTGGGAAAAAAAGGAAGGTTTGTGTCTGCCAGTATTCTGTGTTTTGTGCATATTACAGTGATTGAATATTGATCTTATGCTGAAATTGTTACTCTACAAACTGCTTATACCAAATGGCAGATTCATTTAAGAAAAGTCAGATACATATTCAAACATTAGAGTGTTCAGGGTTATATCTTCCTGGTGCCCAGTAGACAATATGAGCAATGCATCATTTTAGATATAATTCTTCTACATGTGAATGCATCAGATTATGAAATGCACGAATGTTTCCTCATGACAGGATGTATACTACTAGTCTTCTGCCTGTAAAGCATGTTATAGAACATGACTTCTATCCCTGTCACAGGATGGGGAAGGGGAATGGCTGCTTTTTTTTTTTTTTTAAGCCAAATAAAAGATTGGTCATTGAAACAGCTCTCACTCTAGGCATGTTTTATGGTGCGCTGTCTACAGAGAGGGTAGATTTGCTGTACTGTACATGCATTCATGTCAGAATGGCCAACTGTTCTTTTTTACTGAAAACCCTTCCCTAGTTTTCTCAAGACTGCCATTGGGATGGAATGTCCACAAACGATATAGATTTGTCTTGAGGTTATAGTTTACATTATAGAACTTTAGTCTTTCTGCCAGCTGAATAATCACATGACAAAGCACCTAAAGTCTTCATACAGGTTAAAAGTCATTAGAGAACAAAATTGATTATTAGTTGATTGGTTGATTTGGGGAAGGGAACCAAACAGCTAGGGAAATACAGAAGTGTCAGATTCCACCCGTCTGCTTTGACCCATGACGTCACAAATATCGCAGAAACGACCATACACTCACCTATGATGTCATTAAGTAAACTTGACCACAAACACAAAAATACATTGAAAAACCAACACACACACACACACACACACTCCACAAAAACCCCAATGAAACTAACGGGACAAGTGTGGGAAGTTGGGGTTTTTTTGGGTGGGGACAAAGTAAATATAAACAAATTTAGACACACACCACCATACCAAACCACACAAAACAACAAAAAAAACATAAAACTCCCCAACTTCCACTAAACACAATATCCTCTGGAATCGGACGCTCCCCTTGACCTATATAGCTCAACAGCAGCTCCTGATCCCACAAATTGGAAATGAACACTTCCCTTGACCTTTATAGGTCAAACGAAACTGCTGATACCAAATCATAAAACCCAAAACTACAACCACGTTCACAATCATCACTACCTCAAAAAAACACAACAAACCAACAAAATTGTAATCAAACACTTCCCTTGACCTATTATCCATACATCTCCACATACAGCCGTCCCTGGTCCAAGACACCGAAACTTTAGGAAGCCTCATTTCTTCACGACATACTGAACATTTCACGACTTCGTCCAGAAATCCGAATAATTGAAGAAATTTTATTATAGACAACGTACTGTCCCCCATCATTGCCGACAACCGAAAACTGTTGACTTTGTCAGTCATATCCATACCTACCAAAGAGACAAAAAAAAAGCAATTTACCAAAATTCACACACGACGAACAGAAAAAACTACAATAACGTCGAAATAACCAAACTAAAAATGTTAACTCGCTGAAAAATAATCTGCTGAAAGCACAGTCTCGATACTACACACATGCAATGCTATCACACAAATGAACCCCGTATGCCACATAACACGCTACCCGTAAACACACCACCAGAGAGAACCACCAACCGCAACAATACGCCACCTATAAACACGCCACACACGCAAACTAAACCAAAAACATCACCTAACACCACCAGAGAGCGCCACCAATCACATCAAAACGATACTTACAAACATTCCACGCTCACAAACTAAATTCCGCTCCGTTGTGACGTCACATACCACAACAGCCTTAAGTCACGGGTCATAGCCGACGGGTAGGATCGGACACTTCGGTCAACCCACAGCTAGGTCATCGATCCCATCGGATTAGGGAATGATGAGGAAGGAAGTCAGCCTTGCCCTTTCAAAGGAACAATCCTGGCATTTGTCTGAAGCAATTTAGGTAAATCATGGTAAAACCCAGGAGGGACAAACGTGGTCGGTAATAGCACTGATGCTTTCAACAAAGTACTCCCTCTTATTGATAATAGGGGAAGGTGGTAAAGGATGTTCATTAATTTGCAGGTACTTTTGTATTCTGGCAGCAGATTTCTTCAGGATTTTCGTAGTGTAAGATAAAAATTCATTCACATAAGAGTATTCTTCTTTTGATAATTCTCAATGTCAATAAAAAGTGTGCACAATTCAGTTCATGTGTTTTAAACTACAGAACGTAGGCGTGTGATTGGAAAATTAAAATGAGTAAAAAGCTGGATCTGTAAATACTGGCTGTATTTGATCATATTTGACTCCATGAGGTCAGAACACAAAACATGAAATATTAAAACTTAGCATGACAGTGGCATTGTCTGTCATCTCAAGAGATGAAATTTAAAAAAGCATGGGTTTCATTTGTTCCCCATTCAGGAGTTCCACTAGAATATTCAATAGAAATGTTTTGTCTGCCAGTGCTATCATGTAGAACAAAACACACTTGATCAGCTGTTACTCATCTTATTTTTTACACATTTTCTCCATACAGAGGCATTCTTAAATTGCTTTGTTTGGGAACAGACTTTCCATTATACTTCTCCAGCCAAGTTTTCATGATGGGATTGTTGATCACGGAGAGGGTAATATCTACAGATGGCACTATTGTAAATGTGTAAAAAGAATTCAGTTCAACTTGAACTAGAAAGATGCCAGTATTTTATGTGAATGTAGGTTCTCCGGGGTATATTGTTGGTGGAAGGCTCTTGGGTTTCTAGCTGGGTGACTGTTAAAATACTGCAACATAATTTGATACTGTCACCCAGTTGGAAACCTGAGAGCTTTTCACTAACAGTGTATTAGAGGAGCCCACATTCACATAAATGGCACCTGTACGGGTAGGAGATGCCATGCTGCTTCAAACAACTGCAGAAGCAATGCAGCAGGAAAGCGAAATTGCTAAGCACACTCACTTTCCTTCAGTGACATTAAGATGACATCCTGTCACGGTTTGCATAACTATGACACCCACTGAAATTGCAGAAGACTAACTGCATTTTATGATGCCCAGGCATGGCCACAGTGAGGGAGCGCATTCATTTTACTCGGAAAGAGCTGGACAAGAATGCATGTGCTCTGTTCGCATGCCACCTGCATATGGCAACAACACTACTGGCACATACCTGGGAGTGGGTGGACTTAAGCTCTTAACACAGACAGCAAAGTACAGAAACTACATGCTGCCACAAAACAGCTTAGCAACTTTGACAGACTGTCTGGTGCTTAGACAACCAACAACGAGGCAAATAAATCAAAACTATTGTAACAATGAAAACAATCAGTTATTGACAAAAATTTTTTAATTGGATGGATAAAAAATCTTCCTTCTCATTCTGTACCGTATGTCTCCCCTGGCCCACAATTCTTGGTGACTTTCCTGAAGTCTACCCTTTTTTCCTAGACCTCTCCTGTCCTTTTCCTTCATCTCTCTTCGTTCCCCTTCAACCTTCTGCCTGAAGAAGGAGCCACTGGCTCTGAAAGCTTGCCAATTACAACCGTCTTTTATGTGTGTGTGTTCCCCTGCCCCTTGGTGAGTACAGAGTTATTGTAAATTTGACAAATGAAGTACTGGATTCAGCTAAAATTTCGGCTTTTTGCAAAACGGCTGAATTTTGCACCCATCCCAAGGACCATACCTAAACAGGACATTATTAGCGGTATGTAGGAAATCTCAGGAAGAAGCAGAGGAGAACTGGCAGGAAACCTGCAGGGTCATCAACAAGTTCAGACTTCAAAAAGTGAACATGACGGCAGCAGAATGGGAGGTTATGTAATCACTGACAGATGATGCTGGCCCTGTCCTTCTTCCAGCAAACGAAGGAATTGCAACAGTGCCTATACACACCTTCAGTTACTGTCATAAAATTGGCTTACTGCTACAGGATTCGGCTTACAGAAGTGATGACCAGGAAAACTGAGGCTCTGCTGAAGAATTCAGATCGAACAGAGGCAATGAAGAACTGACTGTATCCCAGGCTGCCAGTGACACCACATATGTATGGACTATCGAAAATCCACAGGGAAGAGGTGCCTCTGCAGCCGATACTAGACACCATCAGTTCACGCAATTACAGACTGACCAAACATTTGACGATGTTTCTAAAACCCCTTGTGGCACACTGTTGTCGTCATGTTAAGAACTTGGCCAATGTTGTGAAAATACTTAAGGCTATGCAATTACTAAGAGATGACCTCCTTTGAGTTTCAAACGTTGCATCACTGTTCACAAAAGTACCTCTATAAGACTCATTGGCACTGCTATCTCAACATTTCGAGCTGCACATAGTTTCTCTTTGAACATGTACTGATGACCACCTACTAGAAGTGCAGTGGAGAGTTTTATGAATAGATGAATGGAATGGCTGAGAGATCGTTGCTGGCTCCAGGGATTGCAAACCTCTGCAGGATCGCTGTGAGGAGATGGCTTTTCGACCTGCTAGCCAGAAACCCAAGCACTTCTTCTGCTATGTCGATATTACTTTTGTGGTATGGAAATGTGGCAGACAGGCACTGGACAAGTTTCTGAACCCCCTTAAAAGCAGCTGTTGTAACATTGCTTTCACTGTGGAAATAGAGGAGAATTGTTTCTTTCTTTCCCCGACATACTAGTAAGGAAGAAGCAGGTGGTACACTAGACCGCTCAGTATATGGAAAGAAGACACACACCCCTGTACCTGCATGCAATAGGCTTCCACCATGAATCATAACAGCAGACAGTTTTGACTGCATGTCATCAGTGATAAAGGAAGAAGCCTCCCAGCTGAACTAAAACACCTGAGGGAAGTATTCTGCAAAAATGGCACAATGAAGCACAGATTAGTTTGGCATTCAAGAAGAGACAAGACAACAGGAAGAGGAAGAGGAAGAGGAAGAGGAAGACGAAAAAGAAAAGCAGTTGCTTTGCTCCTATACCTGGGACTGACCTCAGCCAAAATTGCAAGGCTACCCATAAAATTGAACATAAATACCACTTTCTGACTACCACTGGAGATGAAAGAATGGCCTGGCTCTGCATAAGGCCCAGTGAAAACGGATAAACCGGGAATATATGCCATCGTCTGCAAATGCGGCCAGTAGTACATTGGGCAAACGCGGCACTGTATTTTGAAACGCCGCCTGGAGCACATCAGATATGTGCAACTGGTACAGACAGAAAAATCAGCAATAGTAGAAATAGCCTCAAGGAAGATCACAGCTTTGACTTGCGGAACATCAAGGAGCTTTACTAGCAACTGGCTGTTGGGATTGTGTTGTAGAGGAAACCATTGAAATACAGGTTTGCGGCAATCTTGTCATCAGAAAGAAAGAATACCAACTAAGTGCAGTAGGGAATCTGGTATTAGCAGCAATAGGACAAGAGCATGACCAGCACCATCCTGCTTACAAAATGCAGCCAGAATGCCCATACAAAGACGCGAACTGAGCACCCACTACCCCCACCACTGTAGCCTTGGCTCCCTCCCTACTGCCAGCTGTACAATATACTTCACCAGTAGATGATGAGTATGACACTCATCAATCATTTTACAATTGCCCCCATCCCTCATCTGGAAATCTGAGAGGTTTTTACCAAGATGCCAGTACTTCTCCAATAAATTACTGTCTCATCATATTGTTTAGGCATCTCTACTTATTCTGCATAAAGTGCAACAATGAAATTACAAATGGTGCACCATAACTACAAAGCTGTTTTACAGTGTCATGCATTCTTGGAACACTTGTTTCAAATGTTGGTATCTTGGATGCAGGTTAAAAGCAAAAATTAACTAAGCAAAAGAGAACCAAATGTTGTACAATGACACTTAACACTGTGTGAATGATGTACTGAGTCTGACTTTCATGCTTGTGGAGTGGCCACATGACAGGTGCTCTGCGGTCATTCGGCATGGCAGCTGTTGTTAGCACTGACTTGCCAAATGTTGCTGCCTTCCAGAAATTTTCATAATTGTCAAAATTAATAGAGATAAATAATAGTGATGGGTGTACTGTATTTCATTTTATTTTTGTTTTGTGATTGGTTTACTTGTAGTTTTTTATCATTTCATCGATGACTATAGGACACACTTTAATTTTTAAGCAGTTTTTTAAGAAATAACATTTTTACCATTTTTATTTTCTCCTCCTCCTCCTCCTCCTCTTTGTCATTGTTACTCTCTTCACACATAGGATGCTCTTCACAGCCATCGAGAGTGTCACGTATGCTACACTTCTTGAAACATTAACAATAATGTCTTCTCTCACTGTAGACCACGACTACTTCATTCACTGACACCTTTGTGTGATTGTAGGTCGTTGCATATCTCCCTTTGGTGTGGATTCGTGGTGGGTTTCATCCATCATCCATTTCTCTCCCATATACACTTGAAACAGTTTATTTATTGCTACATTAAGAGGTTGCAGTTTGAAGTAAGTCCTCCCAGAATAACAGCAAGCTCTGTATTTCCATGTTGCAATTTCTCTCTCACAGAATTTTCCAAATGATTACCAAACTGATCTAGCACAAGCAGAGAACTCTTATCCAATATAGTATCTCTCCCACACTCTTAATCCGTAATTTCATACCAGCCTTGTACATCCAACCCTTGACATGTAAGTGAACACCACCACATGGTGTTATTTCAGAAAGTTTTGGCATTGTTTTGCACTTGAAAATGATCATTGGTTTAAGTTTAGTACTGTTAGCACATCATGAAAAAACAACAATGTAGTACATTTTTTCATGTCCCCCTTGTTTTTATAGTTACAGTTTTAGCACCTTTCATGGCAACAGTTCTGTTACATGGTGCATTAAATGTCAGAGTAGTTTTCTCTATATTCACTATTTTGCTTAGTGCCACACTGGTTTTCTTTAGATGTTGAATAATAAAGCAATGGAAAGATATTTTCTCTTCATACTCTTGTGGCATTTTCTGAAATATTTTGGTTTTGGTTCACTAAGTCCACGACGCTTCATAAACCTGTAGCAGCTACCAACTCCACCATTAGTCTTATTAAGTTCCACTGTAGCTTACTTGGAAGTATGTAATTGAATCATTTTTGTATTAATTCCATTGTCATTTTGACCGTATCCTTGAATCCATTTCAACATATCATTTTCTAGTTTGGTCATTTTGCATTCAGTCGTCTGTTTGCTAATTTAGTCTTCTTTTTTATCAGTTCTGTACTACCCCACCAATTGCGAATGGTTTTTTTTCTTTTGGTGGAGGGCTGAAATGCTGCTGTTTCCATGTTCTGCATATGCAGTTTCTACCAGTTTATAGCCCGCATCATATTAATACTTTTTTTTCTTTCTTTCTTTCTTTTTTGCATTAGGAAACTAGCTACTAACAAAAATATTATATTGTTACCAATAACACAAATCACTTCCAGTTCAAGTTCACTGGCACCATGGACTGCAATGACAGGACATTGGCTAGACAGTGTTCTGGGTTTGTGATGATGGAGTGGGAGAGAAACATTGTTAGCAAACTTATGAATCCCTCCAACTCATGTTCATCGCATGGGTTCACTGCTGCTGCCAGTCGAATCCAGTGTTGCCAGATAGAGAGGTTTTCCGCGGTGTTGAATAAATGGCCATTTTTAAGACTGGTGGGAATTGTAAATCAAACACTGCACATTTTTATATTAATTTGGAGTATAATATGCACCTGAATTTTGGACGCAAACTTTTTTATGAAAAAAGGGCTTCTTATAGTCCATAAAATACAATATCAACTTGAATGATAGCAGATTACAGAATTATTGGTTGTATAACGGGTGTTAATAGGAGAGTAGTAATTATAGAAACTGAGCTTGCAATAATTAACTGCGGGACATTATTTTCATAACTTTGCTCTGTAGGTTTACTTTGCTTCATTTGTTCTTTGGCTTCATTATATTCCAGGTGACAAGCTGAATGAAGGAGATTTGCTGGCAGAAATAGAAACTGATAAGGCTACAATGGGATTTGAAACACCAGAGGAGGGCTATCTTGCGAAGATACTTGTACCAGCAGGGACAAAAGATGTTCCTATTGGAAAGGTGATACAGCTGTTTCATATAATTTTGGCTCTGAATCAGTACTAATAGGTGACATCACTCTCCGTAGGACACACAGACTCAGTCATAACGTTTCATCTTACTGTCGTCCATGGGGAAGAATGGAGTGGAAGTGTGTCTAGCAGTTAAGTTTTGTGCCACAACTAGGTTATTTTAAATTGTGGGCCCTCATAGGCCTCAGATTATTGATGTTTACAATATGAAATTTAGAAAAAGTATCTGTAGTTTCATTGACTTTTGGCATAAAAGGGAGGAGGATAGCAGATCTGTTCTCTAATTTAAATATTATGCTTTCATTGGGTAACTGGCAGAGGATGTACTAATAAAACTGGGAAACTTTCAGCAAAGGGTGCCAGGAACGTATTAAGTGTGGTTACACCATGCATAAACAGTGAGATAGGCAATTGATGTTTCAAAACTCATAAAGTGTAACAGTTAACAAGCCAAAACGGAGAACTTACGACATTTTCCACGTTTTTCTACACAGAAAGGTTCTGTGCGGCTTCTTGATACTAAAATATATAGTCAGTCTTATTTGAAACCCTCATACCTGTTTTTAATAACTTTACTTATGTCTCCTCCTTCAACTTTTTAATGAAATTTGGAAGATAGGTGACTTTCCTAGTTCGTGGAAAGAATCGATTTTAATTCCACTTTTAAAACCAGGGAAGGATCGGACCGAACCCAGTAGCTATCGTAGCATTAGTCTCACGAGCTGCGTAGGAAAAACATTTGAGCGTATGGTCAATAGGTGCCTGGTGTGGGTTCTTGAATCCAGATCCTTACTTACCCGCTGCCAGTGTGGGTTCAGGAGGTATCATTCCACCCTAGATAACCTGATCCTACTCGAAACAGTGATACAAGATGCTTTCCTACGTAAGCAACACCTTATTGGGGTTTTCTTCGACCTGGAGAAGGCGTACGATACTACCTGGAGGCATAACATTTTGCGGCAGCTTTATGAGTGGGGTTTCCGTGGGCGTTTGCCCACAATCATCAGATCCTTTCTGTCGGACAGGTATTTTAAGTATAAGGTTGGGAATGTCCTGTCTGACCGTTTCAAGCAGGAGAACAGTGTCCCTCAAGGAAGTGTCCTCAGTGTGACAGCTTTCGCAATTGCCATCAAAAGTATTGCGTCCACAATACGACGGCCCGTGCTGTGCTCCTTGTTTGTGGACGATTTCTCCATTATCTGTGCGTCTTCCTCCCTCACAGCTGCTACCCGCCAACTACAGCTGACACTCGTGTGATTGGAGGAATGGTCTAAGACCACAGGCTTTAAATTCTCTTTGGAGAAGACTGTTTGTGTAGATTTTAACCGTTCCCGTTCTCTTTTTAATCTCCCTGTTTTAAAACTAGGAGACACTGTTCTCCCCTTTATGGAAAAAGTGAAATATCTCAGGCTTATTTTTGATGAGAAGCTCACATGGTTGCCACACTTAAAGGATCTAAAAGTCCGCTGTTTCAAGGCTTTAAACGTCCTTAAATGCGTCAGTCATAGATCCTGGGGCACTGACAGGGCACGTCTGCTCCAACTTTATAAGGCCTTTGTGCGACCTCGACTGGAATACGGATGTCAAGCTTATGGCTCTGCAAGACCTTCCTACCTCAAAATGTTGGGTGTGATTCACCATGAGGGTATTAGACTTTCAACGGGGGCTTATCGCACGAGTCCAGTTGCTAGTCTGTGTGTCGAGGCGGGAGAGCCTCCCCTGTCCGTTTGGCGTCTTCTCCTCATGGTACGGCACGCGTACAGGGTCAAGTCCACTCCTCTTTCATTGGCGTCCAACACTTTTTCCCAGCTGGCACTGGAACGTCTCTTCCGCCACCGTCCGAAGGCAACAAAGCCGTTTGGCATCCGTGCAAAGGAGAGTCTCGAGTCAGTACACCTGGAGGGCATTAAGGTCCTCCACCAGGGATGGAGTAGGGGATCTCCCTGGCTACTACAAAGGCCAAGATTACTTCTTGATCTGGCTGCTTACAAGAAGTATTGTACCCCGGACCACCTTTTTAAAATTAAACTTACTGAGATTTTAGAACACCATTCAGATTTTATTACTGTTTACACGGATGGGTCTAAACGGGGATTTTATGGGCTGCTCTGCTGTGTTTCCCGATACTGTCCGTAGGATAGGGCTCCCAGAGCAGTTCTCAGTTTACTATGCAGAACTGTTTGCCATTCTGCAAGCATTAGAGCATATGCGCCGACATCATGGCACGAAATTCACCTGCTCCGATTCCCAAAGTGCTCTACACGCTCTTGAACAGATGTACCCAGCAGATCGGATGGTGCAAGAAGTGCAGGACGCACTCCTTCTCTTGCAACAGCAGGGTAAGGATGTAATTTTCTGCTGGGTTACAGGGCACATAGGGATTCCTGGAAATGAACTTGCAGATGCGGCTGCCAAGGAGGCTTGCTCCATCCCACCTCCTGCTCGCTGTTCCGGCCCCCTGCAGGCAATAACATCTTTTGTGACTCGAAAGGTCATGCATTGGTGGGAGGCTCAGTGGCTGGATGTGAGGGATAATAAGTTGCGAGCGGTGAAGGATTCTGTCCGACCGTGGCTCACCTCCTTCCGACAACGACGAGCTGAGGAAGTAGCCCTTACACGGCTTAGAATAGGACATTGTCCTTTGACAGATGGTTTTCTGTTGCATCGTGAGGAGCCACCAACGTGTCAGACATGTGGGACACAGCTGTCGATACGACGTATTTTAACTGAGTGTGTTTTATATGCGGGTTTGAGGGAAGATTTCAGTTTCCCACCAAACCTGCCCTCTCTTTTAACTAATAATGAGGCGAGCGTCGCTCGAGTTTTACGTTTTTGTGTGATGTCTGGACTTCTTCCCAAAATATTGGGATTGAGGTCTTAATGTGCTGTACAGTGGTTTGGTCACTCAGCCACCGTAAATTATTTTTACCTGTTTTGTACTGCTATTTTATTTTTCGTTTTATCTACCTGTTTTGATGTGCTGTGTCCAATCTTGCAATTTGAACATTACCAATTCTCTCAAAGATCGGCTCTGAATTGATCTTTTGGGAACGGGCGCTGATAACCTCGTTGTTGTGCACCCTAAAACACTAATCATCATCATCATCATCATCATCTTTACTTATGTCTTGAGCACACTTTTATTTTTCAATAACCTTATACGTTTCAACATGCCGTCATTTTCAAAGACAATATTAGATACATTGTATCACATCAGCATTCTCAATCATGAGACAAGTGCAAAGTAAAGTTATTAAAAGGGCATCCAAATGGCCACATCATCTCACAGCATATCATGCAAATTGCACCTCGTGTGTCTGTAGGTGCCTGGTTCATTTCTGAGTATCCAGCAGCTTGGGTGATTTTCAGGAAGAAATCAAAATTAGAAAAATGAAGACCTTAGCCTTCCTTACTCCATTATGTTACAAACAACTAAATTTGCTACATCTGTTGATGCTAACATTGTAATTTGAGAACTAAAGGAACATGTGAGACATTGTTTAGTTGTACACAAACTAAGAACTCTATACACATTTTGTCATGATGGTCTCAAGAAATAGCTGAGACCAACAGAAACATTTGAGAAGCTTTATGGAACAGAAGGGGGTTTCTTGGGAACAGTACATTGTTTCAGTGAATGCACATGCAACAGACAACTTTTGACACAATGGACGTTCTTTCCTAGCTGGAATACCTGGAGTTTCAGACCGAGGAGGACTTCAAATCAGTCCTTTTTACACAAGTAGACTTACTCATGGTATACCATGCCAAAGTATCAGCTTCAAAAAAATTTTGTCTAGTTTTACTTCATATCGAAATTTAACAGAAAGTACATTCTGTTTATTAACACCTGACAGGGACCAATAAAGCCCTTTCACAGACTGGGATTGAAACAGTGCCCTAGCACAGTACAAAGATATCTCCCAAATCCAGGTAGCATACACAACAAATGCTTCACCACCTCAGTGCTTAAAGCAAACAAAGTATCCTGATGACATTTAACAAAATTTGATTAGACAGAATATGATCAGCAGAATATAATCAAGTGACAATTGAGAAGACATGGACAAGCTCCCAGAATCATGGATATAGTTTTTCACCTACGAAATTCTGGGGCGTGCACCTCAACAGCATTCAGTCTGCCCACCCATACTCTGAATTCAATCTGTCAGAACTAGTAGAAGAATTTAGCTTTTTAGGACTGCTGCTTCACCATGTGCAGCAGTTCAAAACTAAGTGCCCTGCACCTCCTTGAAAACACTGCTTGGGGAGCAAATCGGCAAACTATGTTAAAATTTTACCAGCCATTGATTTCCTTATGTGTCAGTAACTCCGTCTGTTTTAGGCCTACTAGACCTTGTACATCACATTGGAGAATCCTTGCAACTGGAGCTTCCTGCACAATTTAATTTAATCCAACCCAAAAAAGTCTGTTAAAAAAACTATTCTTAATTATGAAAATTAACATACAAAACTTTTCATAGTTAGCTGTACAAAAATTAAAGAGTCGTCATATTTATTGAAGGCAACTACTTACCACCACAAGAATTTATTTTATCAGTATTGTGTTTTAACTTTTCGTACAATATAAGAAACACAGTTAAATAACAGTTTGCTTCCAGAAAAAACTTTAACTTGATATGGAATCATAATTTCTGTAAAGTGCAATTTAGTTAAGTGCTGAAATTTATCAATCTTCACTATTTTCTCAGATCGTTTCTTTCCTAATTTATTCCTTAATTTGGGCCAAATATCTGTGTAGGTGGAAATGATTTTGTCAGTGGATGCAGTGCTGGCAGTGTAAGAGATGAGACACAAATATAGTAGTTGTAAGAAGGGGTTATTGTTTTGAATAAATTAATCATATGAATTTAAATTGAACTATTTAATCATCAGCACAGAAAGAAACCCAAAAATCTCACTGAAACCCATAAAAACGCATTGGGATGGGATTTTAAAAAATACTGTTTTTTCTTTCTTCTCCCCCAGCCATGCCACTAGTGTCTCCATGTTGAAGTATGTATTCTATCTTTAAAGATATGCTATTAACGTTTACTATAGATCAAAACATCTGTGTTAAGCAATGTGTTTCCAGATCCCCAATGTATGTTTTAACCATGGAGAACAACAGTGGTTAGGCTGAAAGACATTCACCAAGAAAACTTTCTTTTTCTCCCGTTGTAACTTACCTGCCTGTTCCACAGATGATCTCCCCCCCCCCCCTCCCTCCCTCCCAGAACTGCCTCCCTTGCTGCCCCCCCCCCCCCCCACCTCTCTCTGTCTGTCTGTGTGTGTGTGTGTGTGTGTGTGTGTGTGTGTGTGTGTGTGTGTGTGTGTTCACGTTTTCTGTTGTAATAGTTGACTAATGAGGTGGAATTGGAAGGGAGGGAACACTCGCCATTTGTTTTGCCCCATAGAAATGGGAGTCCAAGCTAAGCTCCATTCCGGTCGAGACATCAATCCACAAATCTTACCTCCTTGCACTTGAAATAAATGTAAATAGCCCTTATCACCCACAATACATTAAATGACTTTCCAGTTTTTTTTTCAATGTCAATGCAGAGGGAGGAAAAAAGGAAATTGGAGGATACATCTTTCACACTAGCACTTATTGTGGAAGATATTTTTGGTGCACACTTCTTCTGCTGTTCTCTCTTCATCAGCACGTTTTCTGCATCTTATTTTATCAATACTCTCAGTTCACTGATCTCTGTAGGTCACGTCTTGTGACATAACACCTCCTCTTGATCAGACTGTCTACATTACACGCAAAACTCTGGCTCATTAAGAAGACAAAGAGATCAATAACCACACTGTTGAGTTTTTCCAAAACCTCATTTGTTGTCATTTAGGCACATTCTTTTTGTTCATTCAAGCATGTAGTTCATGGTAACAACAAGTCTTTGCCCCCTTGCAAGGGTCAGAAATTTAGCAGTTGCTGGAATATAAAATTGCGCAATCAAAAACACTTTTGCATTGATGAATATTCTGATATAGGTATGGGGCAGTGATGGGATAGTAGAAACTTGCTCTGACAAAAGTACCTGAAAACTTTGGCACACTTATTTTCGTGATTCATCTTTACTGGTATATGTGAAGTTGTAGGCAAATAAAACAACAGCTATAAAGACTCAATACCGTTTGGGAAAAGTTGTATCTTCTGTTAGCTTTTCCACATGATCTTGTCAGTACCAATTAAGTTGTTCTTTGGTTTCTTAAAATTTAATCAGGTGACAGCTGTGAAGGTTCGTTTAACTATGGTGTATTTTTTGCCTCCATTTTTTGTTCAACTGAGCAAGTGCTTTCTCACTCTGACATTCAGAAGATAGTCAATAGAGGTGATATTCATACATCAGTAAGGACAGCACTTACGACAATGGTTTCTTCCCAACCTATGGAACAAAGTTGATGGGCTGCCACAAACTATTCTTTGACAATATATCTTTAAGACGTGTTTAAAAATCCTTCATATTGGTCACATGCGTGTTACATCATTACTTGTTCGTCTTCAGAGTAACTCTTCTACCACTGTCCATTAACAACAAAGCTATTATGCATTAGAGTTGAGTACTAGCTTAGATGCATATAATGTCCCACAGTTGTTTCCTGTTTCTTAATACACTGTAAACTGCCACATCTCCAACCAGTCTACAGCAGTTGTTGCATTCAGCTATTTGTGAATGTTAGAATTTCTGAACTTAATGGTCATTTTTGTGTAATTTGTGAACACAAAACTCATGTGGTTATACTGATGGTTCCCCATTTGTCCTGAATTGGTAGATAATTCGTCATTGTCGTCGTAGTCTTCAGTCCTGAGACTGGTTTGATGCAGCTCTCCATACTACTCTATCCTGTGCAAGCTTCATCTCCCAGTACCTACTGCGGCCTACATCCTTCTGAATCTGCTTAGTGTATTCATCTCTTGGTCTCCCTCTACGATTTTTACCCTCCATGCTGCCCTCCAGTGCTAAATTGGTGATCCCTTGATGCCTCAGAACATGTCCAACCAACCGATCCCTTCTTCTAGTCAAGTTGTGCCAAAAACTCCTCTTCTCCCCAATTCTATTCAATACCTCCTCATTAGTTATGTGATCTACCCATCTAATCTTCAGCATTCTTCTTTAGCACCACATTTCGAAAGCTTCTATTCTCTTTTTGTCCAAACTATTTATCGTCCATGTTTCACTTTCATACATGGCTACACTCCATACAAATACTTTCAGAAACGATTTCCTGGCACTTAAATCAATACTAGATGTTAACAAATTTCTCTTCTTCAGAAACACTTTCCTTGCCATTGCCAGTCTACATTTTATATCCTTTCTACTTTGACCATCATCAGCTATTTTGCTCCCCAAATAGCAAAACTGCTTTACTACTTTAAGTGTCTCATTTCCTAATCTAATTCCCTCAGCATCACCTGACTTAATTCGACTACATTCCATTATCCTCATTTTGCTTTTGTTGATGTTCATGTTATACCCTCCTTTCAAGACACTGTCCATTCCGTTCAACTGCTCTTCCAAGTCCTTTGCTATCTCTGACAGAATTACAATGTCATCGGCAAACCTCGAATTTTTTATTTCTTCTCCATGGATTTTAATACCTACTCCGAACTTTCCTTTTGTTTCCTTTACTGCTTGCTCAATATACAGATTAAATAGCATCGGGGAGAGGCTACAACCCTGTCTCACTCCCTTCCCAACCACTGCTTCCCTTCCATGTCCATCCACTCTTATAACTGCCATCTGCTTTCTGTACAAATTGTAAATAGCCTTTCGCTCTTTGTATTTTACCCCTGCCACCTTCAGGATTTGAAAGAGAGTATTCCAGTCAACATTGCCAAAAGCTTTCTCTAAGTCTACAAATGCTAGAAACGTAGGTTTGCCTTTCCTTAATCTTTCTTCTAAGATAAGTCGTAGGGTCAGTATTGCCTCACGTGTTCCAACTACGGAATCCAAACTGATTTTCCCCGAGGTCGGCTTCTACCGGTTTTTCCATTCGTCTGTAAAGAATTCGCATTAGTATTTTGCAACTGTGATTTATTAAACTGATAGTTCGGTAATTTTCACATCTGTCACCACCTGCTTTCTTTGGGATTGGAATTATTATATTCTTCTTGAAGTCTGAGGGAATTTCATCTGTCTCATACATCTTGCTCACCAGGTGGTAGAGTTTTGTCAGGACTGGCTCTCCCAAGGCTGTCAGTAGTTCTAATGGAATGTTGTCTACTCCCGGGGCCTTGTTTCGACTCAGGTCTTTCAGTGCTCTGTCAAACTCTTCACTCATTATCATATCTCCCATTTCATCTTCATCTACATCCTCTTCCATAATATTGTCCTCGAGAACATCGCCCTTGTATAGACCCTCTATATACTCCTTCCACCTTTCTGCTTTCCCTTCTTTGCTGGTAGATAATTGGGCCCATTAAATGAAGAAAATTAATCTTACAAACGGAATGACCAAATCGGCTGAATTCATGAACAAACATGGAACTGTCCAGTACATATTTGCGGAACATGCTCTAAATCAGGTGTCCAAACTTTTAGCTTATCTGGACTATTGGAAGAAGAGTGTTTTTGAGCTGCACATAATATGCCCAATACTAAAAATAACCACTGAGAAAGGGACAATCGTAGGTACAGTTAACATATTTAAGTCGTTCAGAATTTATTACTTTGATTCCTTTTTCTAAAAAAGCTAGAGGAATTACTTTTGTATTTTATATGTGAGATTTCATTAATAATTTATATACAGGGTGTCACTAACTATTGCCATCTAGAGTAACTCCGAAAGTATGATAGTAGCTGAAAAGTTTGTGGGACAAATGTTGCAGGGGACAACGGGGGCCATAATATGACATTGGTTTTTTGTTGCTTGGTGGGGTCACATCGGAGATATGAAGGTCAACTTTTTAAATGGGATGCTATAGTTTGGTACTTATTTCCTGATAGCAGCTATCAAGACGAATCCAATGATGTGTAACAGTAAGGTCTTTGAAGGTCACAAAGGTGGCATGAACGTGCATTTGCAGAAGGTACTCTAAGTGATGACTATTGGTATCAGTGCAGTGCTGCAATCTTCCTATCATGGATGGAGTGGTATTCCTTATCACGTAGGTACTTATTGAAGCTGGTGCTCTGACAATTCTCTCTCATATATCGTGCAAGTAGTAAATATTTGCCGAATACGGCATATCCATCTGATGTGCCGTTGACATGTAAACACCGTTCGATGGTTGCGCAATACAACACTAATAGGAACGGTAAGACACGTATCGTCGAATCAAGCGAATGTGAATGATGTATTCTTTTGAAGAACAATTCGATATGCTTCTCATTTACGGAGAGTGCCAACGAAATTCAGTGAGAGCTAGAGACTTATACGCTGAAAGATATCCTCAACGTACTCACCCTACAATTGTACATTTAAATATGTGTTTGATAAATTGAGAACAACTGGATCTTTAACGCATCAGAAACATATCCGGCAAAGGAAAGTTACTAACGAGGAAACGAAAATTGGTACTCTTGCCGTTGTGGTTAGAGATTCTTGCGTTAGTTCGCAGCAAATCGCAGTGGAATCTGGCATGAGCCCGAGTAACGTTGTTCATGTTCTGCATCACCATAAGTATCACCCTTACCATATCAGTCTCTACCAAGAATTAACTAGCATGGATTGTATGCATCGCATTGAATTCTGCCAGTGGGCTCAACTTCACATTCAGAGGGACGACATGTTTATTAATTTGATTTAATTTGGTGTTCCAACTACAACTGAAGATATGAAAGAGATAATTTTCAGATCAAGTGCTTGGATAAGTGCTGATGTGATTAGGAATACCACTCAATTTATGATAAGAAGATTGCAGCATTGCAGTGATACCAATGGTCATCACTTTGAACACCTTATGTAAATGCATGTTCATCCCACCTTTGTGACACTCGTTAACCTTCAAAGACTTTACTGTTCATCTACATCTACATCCATACTCTGCAAGCCACCTGATGATGTGTGGCGAAGGGTACCTGGAGTACCTCTATCGGTTCTCCCTTCTATTCCAGTCTCGTATTGTTCGTGGAAAGAAGGATTGTCGGTATGCCTCTGTGTGGGCTCTAATCTCTCTCATTTTATCCTCATGGTCTCTTCACGAGATATACGTAGGAGGGAGTAATATACTGCTTGACTCCTCGGTGAAGGTATGTTCTCGAAACTTCAACAAAAGCCCGTACCGAGCTACTGAGTCTCTCTCCTGCAGAGTCTTCCCCTGGAGTTTATCTATCATCTCCTTAATGCTTTTGTGATTACTGAATGATCCTGTAATGAAGTGTGCTGATCTCTGTTGGATCTTCTCTCTCTCTTCTATCAACCCTATCTGGTACGGATCCCACACTGCTGAGCAGTATTCAAGCAGTGGGCGAACAAGCATACTGTAACCTACTTCCTTTGTTTTCGGATTGCATTTCCTTAGGATTCTTCCAATGAATCTGTCTGGCATCTGCTTTACCGACAATCATTGGATTCATCTCAATAGCCGCTACCAGAAAATATCTCTGAAACGACCCCATCTAGCAACAAAAAACCATCATATTATAGCCCCTCATTGCCCCATGCAACATTTGTCCCACAAACTTTTCAGCTACTATCATACTTTCGTAGTTATTCTAGATGGCAATAATTAGTGACTCGTTTTAAGTAATCACAAATTATAGAACTAATATGCTGTTTTAATTACAGTACTTACAGAATTGCAGTAGTTTTAAATAGCAAACATTGGCAATAATGGTAATCTATGTGAATATTTCTATCTTTTACCATCATATAGTAATCGGAACTACACTGTAAAAGATTCTTTATTGCAATTGTACAGAAATTACACAGAATTCCCTTGTATTTCCATAAATTAATTTCATTATATATCTCTAAATCTCTAGTTTCACTGTTGCAACTTAATTAGTCACAAGATAACACAGCAGCATATCTGATGGATTGAGCGGTCTAGCTATAGTATAGTGTGGGTGGTATTGTTAAGTACAGGAAGGACCAATAAGAGATTAGCATTGTGTGGTGGGAGTTTCAGATTGAAAATATTCAATTTATTACAACTTTGCAGAAGATAAATTAATCAATTAATTTTTACCAGTCATGTGATTGGTGCTCACTTCTTGTCACATTGATACTTGCTTTGAGCTGCATGCAGCTTGTGGGTCACAGGTTGGACACCACTATTCTAAACCATGATTAGAAACACGAGGGCCTGCTTACACCACATTGGCAATTTGAAATTTCTGTGAGGCAAGTTATAGGAGCCAGGCACTAGCAAATCATTATTACTTAAAAAGTGTTATGCTTGCTGTGATGCATAGGTACATGCAGGGCCTTGCCAGATGTAGGTGGCTACATGCTGGAAACATTGCTTCCTCCCACTGCAATATCCCCTTCATAAAATTATTATATTAGAGCTATAGTTAACCCAAATTTCAGAGATTGGAATTACTCTCCTACATACAGTATCTTCTCCTACTGCCCTGGACTTAGCCTCCATTAGCATAGCCCTTCCTCCATAGATCTTGTATGTAAGAACTGCACATGTCAGGATGGTATCAGGTGGGCATCTGGAGTGTTTTTCCTACACATAAAATGAGAAATGTCAGGATTCAGGGAAAAAATGGGTTTTATGCCCAAGACCCACCACTAAGGGATACAATATTCAAGAAAACTGGCTACGGCCACAGAGTGAACCACATGTGGTACGGAAAGAGCATTTCACCCTCAATAGGAAGGATTTGTGGATACGTCCAGAGGGTAAGAAAGCTGGCAGGCAAGAGAGACATGCACTGTTCTGGCCGTTACCTCGCCAACCCTCTTGCGAACCTCACGTGATGGCACCCAGTTGTCCCATTGGTGGTTTGTGGCAGAAAGCTGGCGAGTCTCTCAGCAGTACCATGACGGCGTCCCTAGCAAAACGTAATAGCGTGGGAGCCAGTCAGAAGTACTGCAGAGTAGTTTACATAACTGCTCACGGCACTGCCTGAGGCCAAGTTAAAATGATTGGAGTAGAATACAGTAAAAAAATTTTACCATTATTACCTGTTACCATGTAAAATTCCTTCCCCTTTCCAAGAGAGCTGGTTATGGGTCTGTGGTCATTAATATTGCTGATACCGATCACTCTTAATGTCCACTTCAAAACAGTGTTTTTCTTTTGATGTACCTGGAAGGCAATGAACATTTAGTGTTTTTTACTTAAAAAGGGGTCTTAAAATTAATGGAGGCTTAACTTCTCATTTTAAAAAATTGATCATGAAATATGCAATTAGGGCAGGGGGTACAGAGTTCGTGTTTGTACTTTACAGTTTCATTATCCATTGGTGTCACTTGAGTCCTTCATAATTGGATGTATCTGGTAAAATAGTGTCTTTTTCTGCACACTTTGCAAAGTCATCAGAGTCAGTGCAACAGCCGGTAGTTGACCGTGTACATGGAGCCTAGGCGGTGGTGGGTGCAGTGGCAACGACCAGCTGGGCTGCAGCTGAGCTGAAGTGCATTGTCACCTGGGCACCATAATACGTACCTGGAGTCGAGATGATTAGTGGGCCGGCTGGCCGAATGGGAGCGTGTCGAGCTCCAGTGACTGCAACACTCGCAGGCGAGAATAGCCTCAATGGAGGCTCAAGTGACTCACAATAAACAGGGGTAAACTAACAGTAAGTGATAGGAACAAATACAGAATGAGCCTGTAAGAGACATAATTGGTAATTGATTGAACCAGGTATCAAGCATTTTAATTACAAATAGATAGTTTGTTTTTACTCCCGGTATTGGAAAACTACTTTTCCATAAAGTGTTTTTAACATATTTGCGTAAAATTTGAGTAATCAGTTACATGAAACACTATATCTTAACTTACTGGGAGGGCCATTTCTGTAAAGTAGTGTGACTCATCTGACATTATCCACGGTATTCACCGTCTGAATGGGAATGTAGTACAACCTGTATTCGTGGCTCGCGGAGTTTACAGTAGCCATATGTATACCAAATCCATGCAAAGAAGCCATTGACTAGTAGAACTACATGTAGAGATGTAACATTTGAAATGACCACTCATTTGGAATAATTTTGAGTGTGCCATTCAGCAATATGTACGGTAGTAAACTTACCGATGAAGGAACACAATTTCATGACAACCAACAAGCAATGAAGTTGTATTCCTATCCCTTGAGGTTAGGCATGCATTACTGAAATGCGAAGCACTCGATGTCTTTGTAAGGCATTTCTTTTATTAGGACACTGTTGATGCCTTATGGCAAGACTTGAGTAAGAGAGATGGATCACTGCAAAAAGAGAGGAGCGATACCTCGGTATAATATGGCTGGAAAAGAATGCATTAGTCTTGGTACTGTTGGAGAGATTAGTCCTGATCAATCCAGCTAGATCCTCATTTACAGAAGAAAGTAATTCAGAATAAGCCTGACAGCTTGGCAATGGGGTAAGCAAAGAAAGTGAGAGGGTCAAAAAAATTAACTGCAGCAGCATGCGGTCGTGGGCGCCGACTGGCAATTCCAGGAGAACAGATGCATATGCACCGTGCCCCATCAGTAGCATAAGCAAACATGTCATCAGAATCAATCAAAGCTTACTCGATCTACCGCAGAAATCAATAGGTGTATAAGTTTCACGTCAATCGATAGATTATGTGTTTCAGCGTTTCTGTTTGCCTAAAGTCACAGTAGCACGGCCACTAAGCAAGTTCTTCGCAGGTCGGTGTGCCGTATTTTGGCGTACGTGACAGAGCTTGTGGCATCGCCAAGACAATGATTCTGAATGTATTTTTGTGCAGGTAACTTCTAGTGGTTCTCATGGGCTAATCTTTAGCTATCTCCCATTTCACTGGGGATTGCTACTGTACCTTAATTATTGAAGTAACATGCATTATGGCGCCCACATTGTGCTTGGATTCAGCACCAAAAGTATATTTTGTGTAAAGTGTACTGCATGCATGTCTCAGTGAAAGCAAATAAATTTACAGTATTTAGATAAGGTGGAATGTCCTAGCTTTTGGGATGTTTCCCTAAACTGCTATTTTCAAACAAACAAAGTTACAATAATGCTCAGTTTGAGCACCCTCTAATTGCACTCAACATTTTTATATCTGATATAATAAAAATAAAAATACACTTCAAAGTAGGGAGGCAAGCTCGGAGAGAGGGGGTAAACTATCAGATAAAATACATAAATACATAATAAAATACAGAGACATGCAGACAGAGCTCAAAAACCTTACGCTGAAGACAATAAACATTTTCACATATATTTTTCAGTAATAACTGGAGCAGGGCCTTCTGCTATAACTTTTCTCTCGATATCTCTGCCATCATGTATTTCTGCTTATAAGCTAAGCTAAACTAAACTAAACTCCATCCAAACGCCTTGGAAGGCCGAACGATACCGACCAGCTGCCGTGTCATCCTCAGCCCACAGGTGTCACTGAATGCAGATATGGAGGGGCATGTGATCAGCACACTGCCCTCCTAGCCGTACATCAGTTTTATGAGACCAGAGCCGCTACTTCTCAATCAAGTAGCTCCTCAGTTTGCCTCACAAGAGCCGAGTGCACCCCGCTTGCCAACAGCGCTCGGCAGAGGAGGGGTGGTGTATTCATTTATGATCTTATATCGATACATGTTTTGTTTCTTTGTGCCTGTACTCTTTATTACTGCAAGTCATCATTGATGGCCTTTGCGGTGATGTATTCAACTTACCTGCGATATCTTATGAATTGTTGTGCTGCACTGGATATTCTTGCAGGTGGTGGCAGTTGATTTTCCAGAGGTGAACTTATCTTGAAGTCTGAAAACTGCAAGTAGACATTGTAAAGCATAAAAAGTAGCTTGGAGTGGTTTTTTATGTAATTTTTGAGGACACGTATAACTGTGTTTGGTAAAATCAATAAGCTATTTTGATGTGCGAAGGGTAGGTTGTGGCTGTATTCCAAAGTTTTCTAACTGTGTTATGTAAAAGTACTGGACGGTGCAGCTAAGTGAGGCTCGGCATGGTTTCTGTGGCACAATACCAGTGGTATGTGCCGTAATCAGCAGGATCCAGTGTCATGGTGGTGGCAGGCATACTTCTGGAGTGTGACCTGCTTTTCCGTTGTCTTCGTGATGAAACAATACGCACACAGCTGAAACACATTCGAAAATGTACCTGGCTCGTTGGCACAGTGGTAGAATCAATATCAGATTGTAATACTCAGTAGTTTTATGTTATCGTTACATAAACAAAGTACATAATTCACTTCAATTAAGTTTTGTGATGTAAGGATGCTAATGGCAATTCTTGCCCTAATTTAGCAGGCGCCCTTGCTATAAAATGTAGACCTCTGTTAATAACTCCTGCTACAGTGACAGATAAGAGAGCCAAATCTGCCAGGAAGGGTTAACTGAAATTTGTAATGGGGCTGGTAGGCTTGTGTTTATCCAGAACTATGTCCATTATGGTTCTGCTTCTTCAATCATACAACAGAGTCAGGTCGTGGGAGAAACTAGAAATATTTTCCTTTATCCAAAGAAAGCTATTAGGTTTAGCTTGCATGCTAGGATTGGTATGGTGGATTGTGCTGAATGGTTTCATGTGAGCTCTGAGCAGTCTAATATTGGACTTTGTTTAACCATTAGGAAAGTGCATAACTGTTTATTTGATAACAGATTTTATGTTTTAACTTTACATTTCAATAATTCTTTGCCAAGTGGGGATATAGTGAGTGTTTTATGAAGGAAACTAATCTTCCGGTGTACTCTAGTTAGTACAAAATGCATGTGTGTAGGTCATAAACGTTGCCGGACAGCTGCCCGACATATTACTTCAGAGCGATGGCCGCCGCTTGTTGCTATAAGTGGTGGGGAGCTTGTGCGTACTCGAACCTCAGCCCACGGGCAACAATGTGGTGTCACTCGCTGTAGTGGCTAAGCTTTTCCAATTGTAACTTGTGAATATTTCCTATCAGGTGGAAGCAAAGATGTTTACCACGCAATCGGTGAATGATCATATGGTGTAGAAATCTTTAGTGGCATGCCTGTGGCCCTGTTGCATCTAAGGTGTCGAGAGTAAGCTTATCTATTAGTTTCTTGTTTTATAATAAATTTTCTTTACTATTAGATAGTAATTAACAATCGTGAACCTGAGTCAGATTGAATTGCTGTCTCAGTGTGTGAAATCTGAGTGTAAATAACAGTCATGGCTTTGTTTTAAAAGTGGACTTCTAACTCAACTCATGTAAGAGTCAAGTACTGCATAGAAGTTAGCTGTGTTAGTGAACCATTTCGTCGTTGTGTAAGTAACATTGTGTGACATCAAAAGTAATGGCAGTGGGTAACGTATTACATTTGTATTACGCTCTTTGTAGACATACATAGCATTTTGCTCATGGCAATATAAATAATTGACTGAGAAAACATCTCATAATACTTGTTAAGACATAGAATTTCACTATACATGAAGAAGAAATGAAACAGTTGTGTACCAGTAACAGCTGTTTCTTGCAAGTGCAGGATTTTATCTACTCTTCTATTTTTACTTTAACTACCCTCTTCCCCCACCCCATTTTATTTTTGTTCCTAGCACTATTTCTTTGTAGTCTTTAGCTGCATTATACTTTATAATTTTTATTTTCCTTTCTTTTGTCATTTTTGATCTGATGTACTTATACCTCTTCCTTTTTCTGGTGTCTTTTCATTTACTTTTGTCTCCCTTTCATTGCGCAGCAACTTGGGTTCTTTCAACATCCTGTTGAGTGACTTTCACCTTTTTTTCTATCTTGACAAATCAATCATCCTTTCCCCTCTAATGAAGGGAAATATAGTTCCAAAAGTTAGGAGTATTTTCTGTTTTAAGTATTTTCATCAGTAGTACTGGGAGTTAACTTCTAAAGGGATGTTCTGGGTAGACTTTCTGACTTTTTGCAGTTGTGTTAAAGACTTGGGGCAAGAAGCAGGGGAACACAGAGGTAGGAGGGGGGGGGAGGAAGTTCTCCTCCTCCTCCCCCCCTCCCCCTCCCCCTCCCTTGTCCTACCCAGAGTATTTTATGTCAATAACATACAGTGAAATTTTTGATAGATCTCCCAGGGATACATACAAGATTGCCTGCAGAAATCTATGGAATGCCTTTGTAAACCCTGACATCAGATATTTGAAGTACTTCTGTTCAGTTATTCATTGAAGTTGTACAGAAATATTAGTGTTGGAAAACTTTGGTAATTGCTATATTGTTCACAACGTAGGTGTAAAATTGTTTCTATCACATACGTAATGCTATGTCATTAGAGATGTTTCTTCAGTTGTGCTCTTTGTTTTCTGTTATAGAATATTTAGACTTTTTACTTTTATAGGAAAAAGCAGTTTTTTAATTGATGTACTACATGATGTGAATTTGTTTCTATGCCTTAGCTTGTCTGCATAATAGTGGCAAATGAGGCAGATGTGGCAGCTTTTAAAGATTTTGTGGATACCGGTGCACCAGCACCAAAACCAGCTGCTCCATCCCCAGAAGCAGCTGCTCCACCACCACCACCACCACCACCACCACCACCACCACCAGCAGCAGCAGCAGCGCCGCCACCACAGCCTGTGGCACCAACTGCCCAAGCACCACCAGCAGGAGAGAGGGTCTATGCTAGCCCCTTGGCGAGGAGAATTGCAACAGAAAAAGGTGTTCAACTGACTGTGAGTTGATTGTTAGTTTCTTTTTAATTTCTGCTTCATCATGACACTTCATGTTTTTATTACTCATAGACCATATGTAGTGTACTACTGATGGAAATGGAAAATACACAATGAATACCTTGACCAAACACGACTAAGGTGATACTCCAGTATTTCCATTCCTAAGGGAATGTCGATTAAAATTTCATCCTCACATGAGCGTATTTTCAGTACAGAAAAAGAGCCATTCCTGCAACTGAATGTTGAGAGAACATTGTGGCTTTTGGGTGTGTTTAATGTTACTGTAACTTTTTGCATGGAGATTGCAACACAGCATGTCCAGAGAATGTTTACATGCAAATTATTGCAATCTTTTGGACTTCGAAAATGGTTGAATCATTGGCACGAGGGACATGGGAACATTATACCAACAGTTCGCACAGACAATTGACTGCAGAATGACTGCTGACAAGATCGACTGAGGAAAAGTGTGGCAAGAAAAGTGTGCACAGATCCTTACAGCAGGGCTACAACATGAGAAGATATGAGTGTTCAAGGGGCCCTGACAGATAACCAGATAAAAGCTGAAATTCTGACTGAGGTTACAGGCAGAATCACCACAAACTGTCAGGAACAATTATTGGAAGCTGGATTGAGATTTAGTTGCCATGTGTTTTTTAACTGCTGACACCATGCCAAACAAAATAGACCTGTGTGGTGCAGAGTTAGTCAGTTGGGATATAGACTAGCATTCTGTGGTAAAAATGAAATAAGCATTTGGCATCATTGGCCGGGTCCGGGAGTGAGTCTCATTTCTGCTTGTGGCAGTCAGAGTGACCGCATTACATCTGACAGGTCAGGTCCTCTACAAAGCAAGCAGCAGTTATCAGGACCCATATATCCCAACTCCTGGAAACGTGGTACGAGTTATTGGATATGACAACCTAAATGTTGAAGGGTGGCTGAGTGTTTGCCAGTATGCGGCAACATGGATAAACCCTGTTGTCATACCCTTTATGACCAGAATACTGCACAGTTGCTGGTGGGCTGGGATGTAGTCAGAATTGTAAAGTGGTGTGAGCTTCAAATTAACATAAGATAATCATGTTGAGAAAAAAGAAATGTATTGGTTTATTTTCACATATGGATTACATGGTGAGGATTGCCAAAGGGACAAGAGATGATAACTTAAGTAGCCTCAGGCCCATCTTGGAGGAGAAGGAAAGTGCAAAGGTAAAGAGAACTAAGCCATTTAACATCTGCTCTGGCAATGACCCAGAACAGAAGAGAGCAATTTTGCATCTGAAGGTCAGAGAGCCCTCAGTCTTGTGAGATGATCCTCTGGTGTGATTTGTCAGGATGGTTTTGCAGTCAATGATTCGGACTATTCCACCATGGCGTTAGGCTGTCGTCTCTTCAGCAGAAACGAGACAGACCTCCAAAAAAGACAGCCTCTTTTTAAAATTTAAATAATAAAAAAAAAGTTCACATTTGGGGCCCGGAGCACATTTCACATCTCCTGTCATGCCCCTCACAGTGAAGGACATCAATTTTTAATGGAATTAGAGTTTAATCACTCAATACTTGTTACGTGATGGACATATTCACAAAGTTTGGTAAATATTGAACTGGTGCTCCATGGCGTAAAATTTTCCATTGCCATCATTATAGTTTATTGGCTTTATGCGGTCACCTATGGTACAATTAAAATTTGCAGTATTGACAATTAGCATCCTGTTCTATCGGAAGCATTGGTCACTATTGCCAGAATATTTCAGTGCTATATGTATACTCGAGTGCGTTTTTTTTTCAGGCTGGCACAAAATTTGCTGGAATATTGGCTATTGCCTGAGGTCTCACTGCACCACACAAACACCATTCCATGCTCAGATTTATGAGGGGTAGTGTACGAATTCCTCCACCGCAGTACTGTAGTGTGAAACTAGAGTAGAAAAGCAAACAGATCTCAAATTCATTAGTGGGCTGCATCATTTTATTTAGGCTCCTGCAGTGGCTTGCTTTGGTACAGTGATGTAGCAGTTTGTGTGTTCCAGACATGTATCTGCAAACAAACTAAAAAATTTAATTACATGGCTTTATTTTGTTGAGGTGATGGTTAAATTTTGATGTTTATCCCTCATAAAACATGCTTGAGTTGGTAGCTATAGGGAAGAGTGTAAAGATGAATCAATGGAAAATCCAGAATGGGATGTGACAATATTATGAGAAGGAAAGTTGCTAGTCACCATATAGCAGAGATGCTGAGTCGCAGATAGGCACAACAAAAACCTGTGAAACCAGTCAGGTGGTCTAAAAGCTAAGCTGCAACCACTGTGCTGCATTGTATGTAGGCATGACAACCAACAAGCTGTCTGTCTGCGTGAATGGCCAAGAAACAAGTGGACCACCCTGTTGCTGAACATTCTGCCAAATATTTCAGTCACTGCTTCACAGCCTATTCCATATGGAATCTTCCCACCAACACAAGCTTTTCTGAACTGCGCACCTGGGAACTTTCCCTGCAATACACCCTACGTTCCTGTAACTGTCCTGGCCTCAACCTTCGTTAGTCACTTTCCTCACCCATCCAGTCCCTTCCTGTTCCCATTCCAGCACTACACAGCTGTCATTCCACCACAACACCCAGTCCTTTTCCGCTACCTCCCTCACCCCCCTGCCTTCCACCATGCTCCGTCTAACCTGCAGCACTTCACTGTCCGCCACTCCCACCGTACTATCCCTCCCCCTCCCCACCCTAGCCTCCTTACCCCCACCCAGTCGCCACTCCCATTATGCACTGGTGCTGCTTCTTGCAGTGTGGTTTCAGTTGCCTGAGATTGCAGTCATGTGTGTGAGTAGCAACTTTCCTTCTCATAATATTGAAGAATACATAGTTCAATCGAATCCATACCAAAGTTCAACTTGGCCTTTTTCACAAAGCTTTGACAGGGATGAAAGTAATGTCAGCCGGCAGGGAAAAAGAAATCCCAAGTTCCGAATTTGTAATAAAACACCATTGGCCAACTACATCTTAAATAAATAAATTTTTTCAAGTTACCTTGTACATTCCCTTTATCATATTTCAATGACAGTCTGACCAGATTGCCATGCAGATTGTATAAAAATAAATGAAAACTTTTTTAAATTAATCATCCTCTGCAGTGCAACAAATGAATGAGTTTTCATCTTCTTAACAACATTAATAGCTACAAAAGAAAGTGACAGGTGGGGGAAGGGGCATGGAAGGAAACAGAAAAGTGCAGATTCTATCATACAGTTTGGAGTAGGGCCTGGGTGCTTTTGACTTTCTTAAATACTTCTTTCCTTCACCTCTTGTTAGAGATAGAGCAAGGTGGCACAGTCAGTAAGGCACTGGACTTGGATTCAAGAGTAGTGATGTGCAAACCCCCATCCAGATACTGATTTTCCATTGTTTATCTATATTAAGAAAAATGCCTGGAGGATTCCTTTGGAAAAAAAGGCTGGTTCCCATTCACATCTTTACCCAACTAGTTGATGTATGTTAAATCTTGTCTCTTTTCATGTTGACACTTGAAAAGAAAACATTGGTTGGGATGCTGACTGTCATTAACTTCTCAGTTGTCATACTTAAGAAACTGCTGCATCAATGAAAATGAATACAATCTCTCTGTTGGACATTCTGCAATAAAAATTTGATTGTAGTAGCAGGGAACGTAAACTTCATTGTGTGATTAACTGAAAACTGTAAGAGAAGGAAACCTTTTCTTAGGGCAGATCATCCCAAACTTCTTAATGATGGTAATCTTGTATTTATTTATTGCAGACTTATGTGACTTTTTAATTAATATTAATCAGATAATAATTCTTTTAGTGTGTAAATCAAATAACTACATAAATGTGTAAAACTATGAAGCTATTCATTATAAATGTGAAAGTAAAGGCCAGAGAATTTTCTTTTTAGTGGAGGTTAACTGTTAGTCTTTTATTAATTTTTTACAAGTATTCCTATATTTGTAGCAAATATTTACATGTGCAGTGGTAAAACGTAAGCTTTGATTTAAAGCCAAGATCAAATAGTCACCACAGAAAATCATATTATGGAACCTGCCTCTGCAGCCAACATTTATAATTGTTCATGGGCTCTACTCAGAAGTAGGTTGTGAGAATTGTGGTGGTGAAAATGTTTCTAGTGATTGTATTTATGCAGCAATAGAAAGAGACGTGGTTGCGTAAAATTTCTGATCATAATAGTGCCAATGCTATCTGTAAAATTCTAAAACTCTCTGCAGTCTCTAATGAAATAAGGGTCTGTGATATAGTCAATAGTGACCCATGCGTCAGTTGAGGATGTTAAACTTGATGGTCCCTTTACTGCTGTACAAGAAGAGTAGGCTGTCAACACCAGATTTCTCTCTCTTCCCTCCGTATCATCATCGTTGTAAACAAAACCGCATTACACACCTGAAATTTTAACCAGTTATCTAAAAGAAACCTTTACTCTGAGACATGTTGAAATTAGCATCACAAATGGCATAGATGAACAACATTGAGTGTATATTTCATTATTGAAACACAGTTAATTTTGTTATTTGTATCTAGTACGCCACCACACCTCAATGACTGACCTTACCTTTAATTTTCTTTGAATTTGAATTGTTCTTTCAATCTTTCTTTTTGTTGTCTCTTTTACTGATATTTCATAAATTCATATTTTCCATCTTTCTTACCCTTAAGCACATTTCCCATCACTTGATATATGACCAGTAGTGATACCCTTGTTAAGGTGTTTGTTTTTAGTAGCCCCTCTGTCAGTTTTATAGTGGATCTGTTTATTTCCCTATTATAAAAAGTGATCACTATTCTCCTTCTGCCTGTATGTTTCATTATGAACTGAAAATTCTACATACCTTTACTTCTTTCCCAACAATGTACGCATAGCCTTCTGTAAACTTTAACTCTTTGTCAAAGTTCCTTAGTTCCTGACCATTTTTGCCATCCTAAATTAATAATTGTGCATATGATTGTTGATTGCTGTCATTTATGCTGTATGTATTTCAGAATTCATTCAGATCATAGGATAGACATTGCCACATCTCATTTTTACATTCACCAAGGTTTTCAAATGAGATCTTGTAGCAATTCCTAAATTTAGCCAGTTCTTAGTTTCAGTATTTGAAATGGTCAGCTTATTGTGCACCTAAGTGCTTTTGTAAGAGCAGAAGAAACATCCTTTGAAGAGAAAACACCCTTATCTTCTTCCAAGTTGCTTCCGTTTCAACAGTCATCAGTTACACACAAAAATAGATGTAACACCACATCATTTGCAAAAATTCAGTCTAGTCATACCTTCATCTCTTGAATAGTTTGTCTTGTGCCACAAACGCTTATAGAAGAGAAAAAACATACTTGAAGCTCATTTGATAATTCACAGAAATTATTCAAAGTCCTACATTACTACATTATTCAATCGTGAACTCCACCTCAAAACAATGTGTGTCTAATTGTCTGGATTTATAACCTCACTGAATGTTAACAGATCTGGCCAATCAGCTTGAGTCTGTATGATGCAGAGCTCTTTCACCACTCCATCTTGAGCAAAAGGTTTCTATGGAATTGTGTACTGTCTCTTGAGTTGGATATCTGCCGTATACAAAACTCCAACTTGGCACTGTATTGGGCTACAAAGCTTCATCTTACATTAAAAAGTATTTGTGGTACCATTAAAATTTTTGGTGATTAATCTAAAACATTTAGTTTTAGTTGGCAACTGCAAAATTTTGTGTCTGTGACTAATAATATGAAGGCCTGAAATAGATTAGGAAATTACTAATTTTGGCAAAACGCGTATCCAAATATCATGTTACTGTGTAGTCTTCTTTGATACATTTGCAGTTTCTTGCTGAGATTTAAGTTTTGTGGTGTGGTGATGCCCCACAATAAGAAGTCATATGAATTAAAAGTTAATGTTAGACCAAGGAAAATCATGTTTCTGATTTCATTGCCACAACACTATATTCATACTTCTAACTACAGCAGAACACTGCTGCTGTCTCGCCATCAAGACAGTGTAAAAAAAGTAATATGAAATGGTGGCAGCCATTGAAAGGGTGAGCCTGTCAATTTGAAGCCACTAACATCAATTCTTAGTAAAATATTTTGTCCACAACCCTCAGGTTATTGAGAGCTGTGACTGATAATACACAAATAACATCAGATTCTCTGCTTCAGTGTTAGTTGCGCATTCTATGTAAACAGATACGGCATCATTCCACGAATATATAGTTGTACTATGGTTGTAGTTAACTTCTTCTTACACTCGGCACAATGGCACAGGTGAATATTTTCGACTTATTTTTAAGAGATGCAGTGGATTCTATGCTATTGTAGTATATCATTAGGCACCTGAATTTCACTGTAGTCACGCTGTTGCATTGTATATTGGCATTCTGGGAAATACTTGTTGACGATTTCTGCATTATAATGTGTTACAGGGTCAAGGGAGTGGTTTGTATGGCTCCATTAAGGCACAGGATATTGCTGCTATGCCGGCAGGTGCTGCAGCAGCAGCTCATGTTCCATCCGGTGCACCTGGAGCGGCTTACACAGATATCGCAGTCTCCAATATGAGATCTGTCATAGCAAAGAGATTGCTGTTGTCTAAACAGGTGAGACTGTCTGCCTGCCTCTCTCTCTCTCTCTCTCTCTCTCTCTCTCTCTCTCTCTCTCTCTCTCTCTCTCTCTGTGTGTGTGTGTGTGTGTGTGTGTGTGTGTGTGTGTGTGTGTGTGTGTGTGTGTGTGTGTATTACCAATCTTTGATAAGAGCTTATTCCTATTTTACTCAGAATTTTGAACATCTTGTACCATTTTACTTTGTCAAATGCTTTCTTTAGTTTTGTGCCAATATGGTCCCCATTGAAATAATCACAGTGCCTGCTCTGTTGTGGAAAAATGCATAATATGCTTTCACTCTCTCAGCACAATGTTGTAACTATTGCAGAAGGTATTATGATTTTCTGAAGCATCTAGCGGATATTATTGAGGACATTATCAAAACACTTTTTTTGAGAGTTCACAGCTTTCGTGCGATATCTTTTGGATAACTTTCTATTAAGTATCCTTCTGTAAAAACATTAACCCTGCAATGATTTTTCCCAATTATTTCTAACAAATCATTTTTTTCATTAGTGAAAAACATCCTGTAATGAATGACATTCATATAGATATATAAAGACGGCTTTTAAAGCTCAGTATCCCATAGTGCTTAGAGCCATTTTAAAGCTCAGTATAATGAGTTAAAAAATTTCAAAAATTACACGTTATCTGAAACATCTTGAAACTTGAAGTCATTTGTTAGTTTCTGTGTAGACATGAAATCTAACCATGCATTTCACAATTGTTTCCTGTGAACATAAATATTAGAGGAGCTGACTGGAGCACAGTAGATGTATTTATCTCGTACCACTGGCGAGCACTGTAACATCACATTCTTGTTCACTTTCTGAGCTGTGAAATTCAGTGTCAAAACACAGGATCACTTTATTAATCCCTTTTTGAAAACATTTCCTAAACAACAATATAGGAGAAAGTCTGAAAGCACGCATTTAGTGGTCAAATCTCCAAAGCTGCACACAGTAAAGATGATACCTAGTAGCAACCACCTCAACAAAACATGACAGCCAGGGTAAAAATGTAGTGCCAGATGCTCTCTAGTGGCCGAACAAGTGACTATCAGTGCTGAAACGGATATAAGCAAGGTCTTTCCTTAAGTTGCCCAAGTACACAGGGGATTTTAAGTTTCTGTCAGAATAAAAAAAAACTAAATAACTCGGCATTTCATGTTATGGGGCTAAATAATGAAGAAAATGTTGGATAATAATGCAGCCAGCCAAAAATGCTTTTGTTTTAGAGGCATAACTAGTTTCAGGCATATATGCCCATCTTCAGCTGACATTTATGTTAACCATTTGGAAAACAAATTTTTCAGTGCCATTACGCATTTAAAATATAAACTGATTTATTACAAAAAAGTATGTTGATGACCTAATAATGCTGTTTAATAATACAGTAGATGAAATTGAAGCATTTGCAAATCCCATGAGTAATATGCACTCCAATATCATATTGCCTGTTGAACATCAGACAGTTGCATATCAGTTTCTTTGACCTTAGAATATAAAAGTTGAATCAGAACATGCTTTTGAAATTCATAGGAAACCCACCACCACAGATGTAGTCATAAATAATTCTTCATGCCATCCTACAGAGCACAGAATGGCTTATTTGAGATCCATTTTAAACTGTACAAAAACCCTTCTATTAGTGCATATGCCAAAGAGAACTGAAACTAATATTATCAAAATCATAGCTAATAATAACGGATATGTCACAAGTAAATGACCATCTTCATAGTAAAATTATAGGTATAAAAATCACCTTTTGTAAATAAACAATCTCCAGCAGCAAAGAAAATATTTGCATGCATTCCTTTCCTAGGCACAATCTCATATCAGGTTGCAAATCTTTTCCCAAGGACACAAACAGGGACACTGTTTCCAAGAATGAAGATACTTACAGATACTACATACCACCAACAAAGGAAAGAAAATGGATCTCCTAGAAGTAGTAAGTTTCAGATGGGCAACTGGAACCAGGTAGTAAGTGTACATAATTTCCTTGAGCTGTTCACACAAATCAGGTATAATATGGACCCCAACAGTAAGAAATGTAAACAAGAATATCCTCGCCACAATAGAAAAACACCTATACCACATAGGCTCATAACTACTATAAAAGAAAAGTAGAGACCTAAATCAGTACATCGAATAGTCACTCAGAATATCCCAATAACAAATGTTTTCAATTTTTAACATCTCATAAAACTTGTTCTATTTATAGCTTTCATATATTTACATTTGAAATAACCAGTTTGTGATGTCAGTATGAAATTAATTAAATCCGCATAGTATTCAATGTACTGTATCAATGAAGATAATCAATTTTTGCAAATGTAATTGGATAGATAAAAAATCTACTCCCCGAGTGGGTGCAGGAGCAAACACACACAAGTTATGGTAATGTCAAGCTTTCAGAGCCTGTGGCTTCTTCTAGCAGAAGTGTCAAAAAAAAGGGTGAGGGTTGAAGGAATAGGGCTAACGAGGTTTATCACATGTTGTTGTTGTTGTTGTGGTCTTCAGTCCTGAGACTGGTTTGATGCAGCTCTCCATGCTACTCTATCCTGTGCAAGCTTCATCATCTCCCAGTACCTACTGCAACCTACATCCTTCTGAATCTGTTTAGTGTATTCATCTCTCGGTCTCCCTCTACGATTTTTACCCTCCACGCTGCCCTCCAATGCTAAATTGGTGATCCCTTGATGCCTCAGAACATGTCCTACCAATCGATCCCTTCTTCTAGTCAAGTTGTGCCACAAACTTCTCTTCTCCCCAATCCTACTCAATACCTCCTCATTAGTTACGTGATCTACCCACCTTATCTTCAGCATTCTTCTGTAGCACCACATTTCGAAAGCTTCTATTCTCTTCTTGTCCAAACTACTTATCGTCCATGTTTCACTTCCATACATGGCTACACTCCATACAAATATTTTCAGAAACAACTTCCTGACACTTAAATCTATACTCGATGTTAACAAATTTCTCTTGTTCAGAAACGATTTCCTTGCCATTGCCAGTCTACATTTTATATCCTCTCTACTTCGACCATCATCAATTATTTTACTCCCCAAATAGCAAAACTCCTTTACTACTTTCAGTGTCTCATTTCTCATCTAATTCCCTCAGCATCACCCGATTTAATTTGACTACATTCCATTACCCTCGTTTTGCTTTTGTTGATGTTCATCTTATATCCTCCTTTCAAGACACTGTCCATTCCGTTCAACTGCTCTTCCAAGTCCTTTGCTGTCTCTGACAGAATTACAATGTCATCGGCGAACCTCAAAGTTTTTACTTCTTCTCCATGAATTTTAATACCTACTCCGAATTTTTCTTTTGTTTCCTTTACTGCTTGCTCAATATACAGATTGAATAACATCGGGGAGAGGCTACAACCCTGTCTCACTCCTTTCCCAACCACTGCTTCCCTTTCATGCCCCTCGACTCTTATAACTGCCATCTGGTTTCTGTACAAATTGTAAATAGCCTTTCACTCCCTGTATTTTATACCTCCCACCTTCAGAATTTGAAAGAGAGTATTCCAGTTAACATTGTCAAAAGCTTTCTCTAAGTCTACAAATGCTAGAAACGTAGGTTTGCCTTTTCTTAATCTTTCTTCTAAGATAAGTCGTAAGGTTAGTATTGCCTCACGTGTTCCAACATTTCTACGGAATCCAAACTGATCTTCCCCGAGGTCGGCTTCTACCAGTTTTTCCATTCGTCTGTAAAGAATTCGCGTTAGTATTTTGCAGCTATGACTTATTAAACTTATAGTTCGGTAATTTTCACATCTGTCAACACCTGCTTTCTTTGGTATTGGAATTATTATATTCTTCTTGAAGTCTGTGGGTATTTCGCCTGTCTCATACATTTTGCTCACCAGATGGTAGAGTTTTGTCATGACTGGCTCTCCCAAGGCCATCAGTAGTTCTAATGGAATGTTGTCTACTCCCGGGGCCTTGTTTTGACTCAGGTCTTTCAGTGCTCTGTCAAACTCTTCACGCAGTATCTTATCTCCCATTTCATCTTCATCTACATCCTCTTCCATTTCCATAATACTGTCCTCAAGTACATTGCCCTTGTATAAACCCTCTATATACTCCTTCCACCTTTCTGCCTTCCCTTCTTTGCTTAGAACTGGGTTGCCATCTGAGCTCTTGATATTCATACAAGTGGTTCTCTTCTCTCCAAAGGTCTCTTTAATTTTCCTGTAGGCAGTATCTATCTTACCCCTAGTGAGACAAGCCTCTACATCCTTACATTTGTCCTCTAGCCATCCCTGCTTAGCCATTTTGCACTTTCTGTCGATCTCATTTTTGAGACGTTTGTATTCCCTTTTGCCTGCTTCATTTACTGCATTTTTATATTTTCTCCTTTCATCAATTAAATTCAATATTTCTTCTGTTACCCAAGGATTTCTATTAGCCCTCGTCTTTTTACCTACTTGATCCTCTGCTGCCTTCACTACTTCATCCCTCAGAGCTACCCATTCTTCTTCTACTGTATTTCTTTCCCCCATTCCTGTCAATTGTTCCCTTATCCTCTCCCTGAAACTCTCTACAACCTCTGGTTCTTTCAGTTTATCCAGGTCCCATCTCCTTAAATTCCCACCTTTTTGCAGTTTCTTCAGTTTCAATCTGCAGTTCATAACCAATAGATTGTGGTCAGAATCCACATCTGCCCCTGGAAATGTCCTACAATTTAAAATCTGGTTCCTAAATCTCTGTCTTACCATTATATAATCTATCTGATACCTTTTAGTATCTCCAGGATTCTTCCAGGTATACAACCTTCTTTTATGATTCTTGAACCAAGTGTTAGCTATGATTAAGTTATGCTCTGTGCAAAATTCTACAAGGCGGCTTCCTCTTTCATTTCTTCCCCCCCCCCCCCCCCCCCCCCCCCCCCCCCTAATCCATATTCACCGACTATATTTCCTTCTCTCCCTTTTCCTACTGGCGAATTCCAGTCTCCCATGACTATTAAATTTTCGTCTCCCTTCACTACCTGAATAATTTCTTTTATCTCGTCATACATTTCATCAATTTCTTCATCATCTGCAGAGCTAGTTGGCATATAAACTTGTACTACTGTAGTAGGCATGGGCTTTGTGTCTATCTTGGCCACAATAATGCGTTCACTATGCTGTTTGTAGTAGCTAACCCGCACTCCTAGTTTTTTATTCATTATTAAACCTACTCCTGCATTACCCCTATTTGATTTTGTATTTATAACCCTGTAACCACCTGACCAAAAGTCTTGCTCCTCCTGCCACCGAACTTCACTAATTCCCACTATATCTAACTTTAACCTATCCATTTCCCTTTTTAAATTTTCTAACCTACCTGCCCGATTAAGGGATCTGACATTCCACGCTCCGATCACATAGGGAATGTAATTGAAAAGTTGCCCACAACCCCGGGTCAGGGAGACTTACCATCTGGTGATAGATTCTTGGCGATTTATCCGTAACTTTCCTCATTTCAGAAACTTTGCGGGTCCTTTGCCTTCATCCCTCTCCTTTCCCTCTAACGGTTCTGCCATAAGGAGGCGGCACTGGCTCCAAAAGCTTGCATATTTCCATAACTTTTGTGTGTGTGCTTTCTTTTTCATCTACACATTTATATTATAGTATACAATCTTGATCATTGTCTGCTACCAGGTGTTAAAAAAAGTCATGTAAACTAAAGAATTTCATTCTTAGAGTAAAAGCTTGCTTTTTTTTTTTTTTTAACGCTTTGCACTTTCACCATATTTTCTTTACTTAGATTATATCTCTGCTTAATAAGAAATCAATGATAGTTTTGCTTAGTGGGTGCTCTTTGCTTTGTGAATAAAAACATAAATTGTAAAGCACTTCTATGAAGCCCAGCCTGAGATGATGAGGATTTTGAAGTGTGTTTTACTTGCAACAGCAATTTACTAAATTGTGTGTGCTGCTTTCATTGCAACATTATGTAAATTGTCGTGGAAGGGTATCGGGACCATGGCAAGACAAAGTGCCTTCCACTGGAACATATATATACCGGGTGATCAAAAAGTCAGTATAAATTTGAAAACTTAATAAACCATGGAATATTGTAGATAGAGAGGTAAAAATTGACACACATGCTGGGAATGACTTGGGGTTTTATTAGAACAAAAAACTAAGTTCACAAAATGTTCGACAGATGGCGCTGGACAGCAAAACGTCAGTGACTGCGCATGACAATCTTGTATAAAAGGAGCTGTAATGAGAGAGAGAATGAGATGCACCAGCAGTCGCAGCATGTTGACGTTACCTGGAAAGGCACTTTTAGTGAAGCTGTATTATCAGAATGGGGAATGTGCTAGTTCAGCGTTATGATCCTATCACCATAAGAAGGGGATTCAAATGGGTAAAGGTCCGTTGACAAATGCAGCTGTGGCGAGAATGATTTCGAAGTTCGAAGCCATGAGTTGTTTAGACGATAGACCTCGTAGTGGCCAACCGAGCACAAGGCGTAATGCTGCTGAGACCATTCAGGAAGAAATGGAGACTGTAGCGGGTTCGTCTATGCACGGGGAAGTCAGCGCTCATGCAGTCGCATGTCGCACCGGCATTCCATACACTACTGTTTGGTTGGCACTTACGCATACCCTCTGACGCTATCCATACAGAATCCATCGGCATCATGAACTGTTACCTGGCGATTTAGTGCAGTGGAGGGCATTTACGGTGTTGGTGTTTCAAAAGATGGCGGAAGATGACGATTGGTTGAGTAACGTGTTGTGGACCGACGAAGCTCATTTCACGCTCCGAGGGTCTGTCAACGCCCACAACTGCAGAATGTGGGCTACCGAAAATCCTAAAACTGTTGTAGAAACTCCATTGCACGACGAAAAAGTCATGGTATGGGTTGGGTTTACCACATTTACCATTATCGTGCCTTTTTTTCTTCGAGAAAATGTGTGATTCTGGTTTTGTAACTGCTACTGTGACAGGTGAGAGGCGCGCCGATATGTTACAGAATCATATCATCACCAGCCTGTATGATAAACACCTGCTGAAACATACGATGTTTATGCAGGATGGCGCTCCACCCCATATTGCTAGTCCCGCGAAAGATCTCTTGCGCACATAATTTGGTGATGATCGTGTGCTCAGCCGCCGCTTTCGTCATGCTTCGCCTCCCAGGTCCCCAGACTGCAGTCCGTGCAATTATTGGCTTTGGGGTTATCTGAAGTCGCAAGTGTATCGTGATCAACCGACGTCTCTAGGGTTGCTGAAAGACAACTTCCTACGCCAATGCCTCACCATAACTCCGTACATGCTTTACAGTGCTGTTCACAACATTATTCCTCAACTACAGCTATTGTTTAGGAATGATTGTGGAAATATTGAGCATTTCCTGTAAAGATCATCATCTTTGCATTGTCTTACTTTGTTATGCTAATTATTGCTATTCCGATCAGATGAAGCGCCATCTCTCAGACACTTTTTGAACTTTTGTATTTTTTTGGTTCTAAAAAAACCCCATGTCATTCCAAGCATGTGTGTCAATTTGTACCTCTCTATCTACATTATTCCATGATTATTCAGTTTTCAAATTTGTACTGACTTTTCGACCACCCAGTATATATATATAAAACTTTCTCTCTCTCTCTCTCTCTCTCTCTCTCTCTCTCTCTCTCTCTCTCTCTCTCTCCCCCCCCCCCTCTCCCTCTCCGCACCCCCCACCCCCACCGCACCCCTCCATCCTTCCTTGTGTCCATCTGTATGTGCAGACTAATCTCGGGAACTGCTGCAGGGATTTTGATCCAGTTTTGACCAGTGGATACATTGATTCATGAAGCAGGTTTCTTGTACAATTTATAAATATTTTGCACAAATTGCCTGAATTGTGATGAATTACAATTTAGTTGTGACAGCAATGCCATTGCCACCTAGTGAGCAGCCACCATAATTTGAGTGAGGAATACTTACTTGAGAGAGCAGAAAGCATGACACAGTTTGTGTCTGGTCTGGTGGCGTGGCAGTAAAACATCTGGCTAGAAACCAAAAAGTTGTAGGGTCACATGCCACCTGGACCACGTTTTAACTCTGCCTTTTAACCTCGCATTCACCTCTCAATCATATAGAGATTCACCAGAAACAAAACATGGCTCAGATTCCATGTTCACTGTAGCTCTCCTTTCCCTAGTTGAATAACTGCTTAGTGACATGCAAGTCACCTAAGTGACATCCAAGTGTTTGCAATCATTTCAAAGCAACTGCTTAGTAAAAATAACATGTGAATCCAAAACATGTGGTTTTCAATTCATTATGAATAAAATGAAACAAACCATGGGTTGCAGCTTTGATTTGTTTGTATAAATTGTGTTTTATAGCAGTGCAGCATATGACTCGAAAGTCCAGCTTTCTGATTTCCTTGTATTACATATAGATACAAACATAACTGATGATGGTCGAAGTCGAGAGGATATAAAATGCAATGGCAAGGAAAGCGTTTCTGAAGAAGATAAATTTGTTAACATCGATTATAGATTTAGCGTCAGGAAGTCGTTTCTGAAAGTATTTGTATGGGGTGTAGCCATGTATGGAAGTGAAACATGGACGATAAATAGTTTAGACAAGAAGAGAATAGAAGTTTCAAAATGTGGCACTACAGAAGAACGCTGAAGATTAGATGGTTAGATCACATAACTAATGAGGAGGTATTGAATAGAATTGGTGAGAAGAGGAATTTGTGGCACAACTTGACTAGAAGAAGGGATTGGTTGGTAAGGCATATTCTGAGGCATCAAGGGATCACCAATTTAGTATTGGAAGGCAGTGTGGAGGGTAAAAATTGTAGAGGCAGACCAGGAGATTAATAACACTAAGCAAATTCAGAAGGATGTAGGTTGCAGTAGGTACTGGGAGATGAGGAAGTTTGCACAGGATAGAGTAGCATGGAGAGCTGCATCAAACCAGTCTCTGGACTGAAGACCACAACAACAACACAACAAACGTGATTCTCTGTGTCATCAGACAAAAGATATTATTTGTTTGGACCCTTCCAAATTATGTGGAAGACTGGTAAATGAATCTTCACTGGCAACACGTTTTAAAGTAAGACAGTAATTTCAGATAGCCAGTTTCTGCTTCCCTCACATTTGCAATCACACTCCTAGTTCTGTGCACATCCTTCCAACAGTGGGCAGTGAGTTACTCAAGTTTCAAGTAGTCTAATAAATGTGACCGATAATGAAACTGAGCGAGGTGGCGCAGTGGTTAGACACTGGACTCGCATTCGGAAGGACGACGGTTCAATCCCGTGTCCGGCCATCCTGATTTAGGTTTGCCGTGATTTCCCTAAATCACTCCAGGCAAATGTCGGGATGGTTCCTCTGAAAGGGCACGGCCGACTTCCTTCCCCATCCTTCCCTAATCCGATGAGACTGATGACCATGCTGTCTGATCTCCTTCCCCAAACCAACCAACCGATAATGAAAAGATAACCACCTCACAATTTGAAGTAATCAAATATTTTTAATCAGTAGATTCCCTGCAATAGTTTGAGAACAACTGGATAGCGAAAAGTGTGAATCCAAAACATGTGCTTTTTATTTTTATGCTTCAAGTAAAACCCTATCTAAAAAAACTGCTTCAGCAATTTTTCTCCGTTTACATGCAGTATGTTCTTTCAGCAGTGCAGGAGATGACTGAACTTTCAGCTTTCCATGAATCAAACCCAGATGTGGGCACCATTCTTTGCATGGTACAATGAAGTAATCTGCCATAAAGAGTCCATGACAAAGAATTGTGGCAATGAGTCTCAGCAATGCATCACAGTGCATACTAAGCGTCACAATAAATGTGCCATAACATGATATAAACATTGTACAATGAAAGTGTTTTCACACACACACACACACACACACACACACACACACACACACACACACACACACACACAAGATTTGCATACAATATTTACATTGGTTATAAACACTACTTAAATCACAATGTGCTCACCACTTAGATAGAACACCAGATCTGTATGGAACCCAGAACATTCATGCCTCAGGCGGCTTTCCTGCCATGTGCTGCTTACATTACATAAATTATATGAAAATGAAAATATTCACTTACTTAACATTGTTGTCTGAATAGTTTTATTTGTGGCATGTGAACAAAATATGCTATGCCAGTCAAGTCATGTGGCCATAGATTTTTAATGCTACCCATGCGAAGCCGGGCCAGTTTGCAAGTATATAAATAAATTCAGGTGTAGCAGTGTGTTTTTACCATTAAAACCTCATAATTTGGCACTAGATATTAAAGTATTATTGTGCAGTGCTGGAGCTAACAACATACTGCTGTTGAATACATTAATGTTACTGGAAACATAAGCCATTAACAGATGGACATGAATGCCTGAAACCAGTTACGGCTCTAAAATAAAAGCTTTTTTAAATGAGTTTGTGGCTTGATCCATTATTCACCCATGTTTACTAATAGCTGTGGAGTTCACAGGATCCAGCATTGATAAAATAACAATGAAGAAAATGTTCACTAGTTCTGAATGGACAGATAAAATATTTTTAGATTCCCACTACAATCATTTGCTGAATCTGGTATGAGACTTTAGATATTTACATTGGTGAGGGCAAAGATAATTCAACCAGGCGAAATTTCAAGAATTTTTTGCCTTTAGAATTATTAATCTTGTCATAATAAAATGTAAGCATATATAAATATTTAACTGTTTACAGAGGCTATTCCAAGACATTAAAAAGCTAAGTAACCATAAACTTTAACATTGTGATAACTCTTCCTAAGGAAGCAAATCTGGTAAGTGTACTTTCAATTAGGTACCACCTGTCAGCTTTGAACAATGATCTTATATTGAGCCCAAGATGTTACACAAACATGATTTCAAAATGGCGACTGACAACACTAAAATATAGATCTGAACATTGAATTGTACAAATTTTTGATGATAAATATTGGACAGCCATGGAAAACTGGATTTTGGGTGGGGAGATACTAAAATCTAAAATAATATCCTCAAAATCACAGTAATAGTCAAATACACAAAACAAAAATAGCAATGAAACAAAATGCATCATTAATTTTTTCAAAAAAAGAAGGCACAAACAACTTTTAACTACTATCAAAACATCATTTGAAATATACAGTGTGTTCTAGAAATATTTGTTCAAATTAACAGAGGAGGTAGAGAACATCAAAATTGCAATAATAAACATATGGTCTTTGAAGTCAATTTGTAATGTTAGGGAATGTTTAGTCAGTGATGCTGATGTAAGCTGATGTCAGTGGTACTGACTGGGAATGTGCATGGACATGCAAAACGGCTCTGTGTACAGATAGTTGGCTCATAGATCTGCTTGGAAACACATCATTTCATTCACAATCACCACCACTTGTAACAACAGTGACTTCCTTGTACACACACAGATTGTCGCCATCAGTACTGCCTTGTGACAAAAACAGTGAGCATAGAATGGCTTACTTGTGCTGAAATGGCTGACATGCATCTGGTATATAGGTCTTTGAATGTAAATGGACATGCTGGAGTTAGACTATTGACAGTGCTTTCCCAACAGACAGATTCCACAACACCAAATGTCTGGACATCTGCATTACCTGCCATGCGAAACAGGCATTTTCCATGATACAGGCCGGAATCAAATAGTGTGAACTCCTGAAATGGAAGAAGAGATTCTGGGACATGTTGAAGACACTCCATCTACAAGTACATGATGCATTGTACACGTCCTTGGCGTCAGACGTAGCATTGTATGGAATGTCTTACATGACGAACAGCTTCATCCTTTCCATCTTCAGTGTGTGGCAGCTTTAGCACCTGAAGTTTTTCCCCAATGTGCGTGTTCCGCACAATGGGTTTTACAACAGACTGCCCTGCACCCCTTATTTCCCCGTCGAGATCCCATGTACTGACGAGGCTTTGTTTACTTGTGAATGCTGTTTCAATATCCGCGATTCGCATGTTTGGGCACATGTGAATCCGTGACGTACTTACCGTATTTACTCGAATCTAAGCTGCACTTTTTTTCCGGTTTTTGTAATCCAAAAAACCGCCTGCGGCTTAGAATCGAGTGCAAAGTAAGTGGAAGTTCTGAAAAATGTTGGTAGGTGCTGCTACAACTAAGTTCTGCCGTCGAATATATGTAGCGCTACACAGGCATGCTTTGCAGGCACAAAGATAAATACTGGCGCCAAAACCTCGGCGTCAGTAAATAAATTTTTAAAAAAGGTGGAAGATAAGCTTTTTTCTCCGCCCCGAGTTTCGACCACTGCATTTTCATACATTATCCAACGAAGTAAATAGAAATCCCGTATTGTTCATTTTCAAATGTAGCAGCATTTCAATGTGCTACGAAAATGCGACTGGCAAGACTGTTTGGGATGTTTGTCAATAGGGCCAACTCTACGTTCTGAATTTTTTCCTACCTGTGAGAAGGGATGGTTGCTAATAGGAACTTTTATGTATTGTGAATCACATACAGTATTCTCTTCACCGTAAGAATAATACAAATATAAACATTTTGCCATGTATTGTTTCGTGTTTGCTGCTATCTCATTTAAATATCTGTCTGCCTAATAAACTACGAAACTTGAGTGATACAACAGCAAACACGGAAGAATATACATATCATGTCATGTTTATATTCGGTGATGGAGCGAATGGTAACTCTCGTTTGGTTTGGCTGCTCGAATCTCGACGCCTACTTACCAATGTACAATGTGGATTTCATAGGCGCCACTCTGCTGTTGACCATCTGGTTACCTTGTCGACCTTCATTATGAATAACTTCTTGCGGAAGCACCCGACCGCGGCTGTGTTCTTTGATTTGGAGAAGGCTTACGACACCTGTTGGAGGGCGGGCATTCTCCGCACCATGCATACATGGGGCCTTCGCGGTCGCCTCCCTCTTTTTATTCGTTCCATTTTAATGGATCGACAGTTCAGGGTACGTGTGGGTTCTGTCCTGTCAGACACCTTTCGCCAGGAGAATGGGGTGCCACAGCAGTTTTGAGCGTCACTCTCTTCGCCATAGCGATCAATCCAATAATGGATTGCCTCCCAGCTGCTGTATCAGGCTCCCTTTTCGTGGACGATTTTACCATGTATTGCAGCGCGCAGCGTACATGTTTCCTGGAGTGCTGTCTTCAGCGTTCTCTTGACTGTCTTTACTCCTGGAGTGTCGCCAATGGCTTCCGTTTTTCTGCCGAGAAGACGGTCTGTATTAACTTCTGGCGCTACAAAGAGTTTCTCCCACCGTCCTTATGACTCGGTCCCGTTGCTCTCCCATTCGTGGAGACAACAAAATTTTTAGGCCTTACATTTGACAGGAAATTTAGCTGGTCTCCACATGTGTCATATTTGGCTGCCCGTTGTACCCGTTCTCTAAATGTCCTCCGTGTTCTCAGTGGTATGTCGTGGGGAGCGTATCGAACTGTCCTACTTCGCCTATATCGGTCGATCGTCTGCTCCAAGCTGGATTATGGGAGCTTCGTATACTCCTCTGCACGGCCGTCCATCTTACGCCGCCTCAACCCCATACAATATCGGGGTTTACGTCTTGCGATCAGAGCGTTTTGTACTAGTCCCGTCGAGAGTCTTCATGCTGAAGCCGGTGAATTGCCACTCACCTACCAGCGCGATATACTGCTTTGTCGGTATGCCTGTCGGCTACTGTCAATGCCCGACCACCCGTCTTATCATTCCTTTTTTGACGACTCTCTCGACCGTCAATACGGGTTGTATGTCTCTGCCCTGCTACCCCCTGGAGTTCGCTTTCGTCGCCTCCTTCAACACCTTGATTTTTCACGTCCTGCAACCTTTCGAGTGGGCGAGAGCCAAGCGCCACCTTAGCTCCAGGCTCAGGTTTGCGTTCACCTTGACCTCAGCTCGCTCCTGAAGGAGGTTACCCCCGGTTCGGTATACCACTCCCGTTTTGTCGAACTTCGTTCGAAGTTCATTAATATGACCTTCATTTATACAGATGGCTCTAAGACCAATGACGGGGTCGGGTGTTCTTTTATTGTCGGGGCACAAAGTTTCAAATACCGGCTCCATGGCCATTGTTCGGTCTTCACAGCTGAGCTCTTTGCCCTCTACCAGGCTGTTCTTTACATCTGCCGCCACCGACATTCTGCTTATGTCATCTGCTCCGATTCCCTGAGCGCCATCCAGAGCCTCAGTGATCCGTATCCGGTTCACCCTATCGTGCACCGGATCCAACGCTCTCTTCAGCAGCTGGTGGACAACGGTTCTCCGGTTAGCTTTATGTGGGTTCCTGGCCATGTCGGTATCCCTGGGAACGAATCTGCAGATGCCGCGGCCAAGGCTGCGATCCTCCAGCCTCGGACAGCTTCTTGTTGTGTCCCTTCATCAGATTGTAGCAGGGTCATTTGTCGGCGCATTTTATCACTGTGACATGCCGATTGGGCTGGACTTACGGACAACAAGCTTCGGGCCTTGAAACCTCTTCCCGCGGCTTGGACGACGTCCTCACGCCCTTCTCGGCGGGAGGAGGTCGTTTTGGCTCGGTTACGAATTGGACACTGCCGGTTCAGCCATCGCCATCTGCTGACGGCTGCGCTGGCGCCGTTCTGCCCATGTGGGCAATTGCTGACGGTCCGCCACATTTTAACGTCCTGTCCGGATTTTAATACACTGCGTCTTGATCTTGGCCTGCCATGTACTCTAGATGCCATTTTAGCGGATGACCCAGGAGCAGCTGCTCGCGTTCTTCGTTTTATCAACTTGACAAACCTCTCTAAGGACATTTGATTATGCTGTTTTTTTAATTCTATGCCTGTCAGTCTGTCTTTTATCGTGTTTTCCCTTTTAGTTGCAGTTTTAAGCTTGTGCCTCGCGGTGCATTCCTAACGTAGTCTGGGCGCTAATGACCATTGAAGTTGTGCGCCCTACAGTCAGAAATGAAGCACGAGAGTTGACTAGATTTTTAAATCTAAGATGACTCTTAATTTCTGTGCAGAATGTAATGTACTAAAGAGGTGTCTGCAAAGATTTTCAAACAGAGAAAAATTTTCTATAAACTCTCGTTCAGAACATCTTCTATCATACGCAGTCTATTATTTGGTTCTTGTTGATCATTATCGAAGAAAGCAGCAGTGTAAGTAACAACAAATAGCAGTCTCTTACCATTGTTTTGCTAATGAAACGATTCCTCTCTTTTGTTTTTTAATTGTAAGTGGTGGTAGCGTGCACAAAAGCAAGCCATGCCGCAAGCAGCGACAGGTCGTAAACACACATTATTAGAATGCGACAAACAATGCATGACACAGTACAGTAATGCATTTTCAGCTTAGTGACGTAAACACCTGAAACAAAGAGAATGGCACGTATCAGATCAAAGAAAAATAAGCAATCAATTCAAACCAGACGAAGCACATGAAAAAGGAAGGGTACCCGTATAAATATGGACGGAGCGCCTGACGCATAACAATGGCTATCTGGTAAAGCTTAACTGCTAAGCTTATGACTCAAACCAAACTACTGTAGCTGTATCATCATTCATTTGACCTAAATTGTGTCTCGTATTACAATGGACCAACTTTGTTTCGCTTTGGAAGTGCGGCCTAAAACTTTTCTCTCCCCTTGAATTTAGAGTCTCAAATTTCAGGTGCGGCTTAGATTCGGGAAAATTATTTTTCCTTCATTTCGAATCTCATTTTTCAGGTGCGGCTTAGATTCGAGTAAATACGGTAACTTCATGCTCATCAAGAGCAATTCAGTGTTAATGTGTGGGCCGACGTTCTTGGTGATCATTCCACCTCAATTACACCTCTGTGGAACGTGTTGCCAGAACTGATAGAGGATGTACCTCTGAATGTTTGACAGTGTGTGCTTCCAGCACAATGGAGCAACAGCCCATTTTAGCATTTCTGTAAGGAATCGTATGACTGAGCGAGGTGGCACAGTGGTTAGCACTGCAGACTTGCATTTGGGAGGACAGCGGTTCAAACCCGCATCCAGCCATCCTGATTTGAATCTTCTGTGATTCCCCCAAATCGCTTAAAGCAAATGCCAGGATGGTTTCTTTGAAAGGGTATGGTCGATTTCCTTCATCATTATTTCCCAATCCAAGCATATGCTCCTTTGCTTGTTCTCTAATTACCTTTTTGTCAATGGGATGTTAAACATTAATCTCATCCTCCTCCCTCCTACTCCTCGAAATCATCTGAGAGTCACGTTCAGTAATTGATGGATCGACCAAGGTGGTCCTGTGGCCTGGCTGTCAAGGTCATGTCACCTGATGTGTCTAGATTTCTTCCTCTGGGGGCATATGCATATGAAATCATTGTGAAAACAGAACAAGACCTCATTGCTATAATTCCTGTCACTGCTGATACCATTGCAGACGTGCCAGTAATCTTCGAATAGATGTAACCCTCAATTGTCCAATAATATATTGCATGCCAAAGGTCGCACATTCGAGCACTTCCCATGAATGCCACTGCTGTAATAAGCTTGCTAAATGACATTCTGTGTAGATCATCCCTAGCCTCAGAATTTGTCCTCAGGGCCATATATACCGTAACTAAATATATTTGTTTCCATGTTCTCTACCTCCTGTATTAATTTAAGCAAATAGTTTTGGGACACACTGTATAACTCAAGTAAAAAGACTAATACCAATACAGAAAGCCAGAAATCCACACTAATAGAAAAATCCAGAAGGTGGTATCAAAAGCAACAAGTGAGTTCTATAGCACAAATTAAGGTGCTGATACAAGTACTGGGAAGCCAAAAGCCAAAATGAATAAAGCAAGCCAAAATTTGCTGTGACTAACAAAACACACTTATAAAGGCTGATACCAATGCAGAGAACCAAAATCTTTGAATCAGAATTCCAGAAATAGAAAGAAGTCTTTGTTGCAAGTGTTTTATTAACAGTGATGTGGTTCGCGCAGTTAGCGCTTTTTTCAGATTATGTGTAAGTAGTAACAACTATTTTGTTACATAAGTTTATACAAAAACCTTTCTAGCACTGACTGATTGGATAGCTAAGCTGAAGCCGAAAGGTAAAGTGATTCACTTGCTTTGAACAGTGAAGGCTCCATTAGTCATATTTAGGAGCCTTTGGTCTGATGGCATTAAAGTGAAAACCTCAATTGTCAAATATAGATTGAGGAAAGCCTATGTGAGTGTAGGATTAGGAACAAAGAATGAAACTCGCTGAACCATGGCGATATGCAGTGCGAAGATAGGTTAGCAATCACAGCCAGGTATCACAGTGGTAAACAAATGCAGCTCCAGACAACTTATATGCTGAAGTGACTGGGTCACACAGTAGACAGACGTGAAAACAAAACTTAATGAAAGCACCGAGTGGCGGTCCTGATAGAAAAATTGGGTTGAAATAAAGTAAATGCTGATCAAAGTCAGTTAAAAATTATGGAATAGAATAAAAATACTTTTTAAAAGTTTGAAAGTAGGTGAACTAGTGGCAAGTGTTTCAGTGAACTGCTAACAATGGACCAAAATATCAATCTAAATGAACAGGAGTAGGGGAGGGGTAAGAGGGGAAATGATAGGAGATAGTAAACACATGGAGGGAGGGGGGGAGGAAGTAAAAAAACGCAGTCTTTAAAAATTTTGGGGTAATGGGAAAACTAAACACTAAGCCACAGTGGTAGAGACAAAGGCAGCAAAGTCAGGAGCAGACCGACCAGTCACAAAAAAAGAAGAAAGAAAACTACCTAAATTTTGACAAGGCGGACATCATGGTAACAAAAAATTTAGTTTTTAGTTACCAATCAAACATTGTTTAACCCGATACGAAACTTCCTGGCAGATTAAAACTGTGTGCCGGACCGAGACTCGAACTCGGGACCAATCGCGGGCAAGTGCTCTACCCTCTGAGCTACCCAAGCACGACTAACACCCCATCCTCACAGCTTTACTTCCACCAGTACCTCGTTTCCTACTTTCCAAACTTCACAGAAGCTCTCCTGCAAATCTTGCAGAACGAGCACTGCTGGAAGAAAGGATATTGCAGAGAGTTACTGGCAGAAGTAAAGCTGTGAGGACAGGGCGTAAGTCGTGCTTGGGTAGCTCAGATGGTAGGGCACTTGCCTGCGAAAGGCAGAGGTCTCAAGTTCGAGTCTCGGTCCGGCACACAGTTTTAATCTGCCAGGAAGTTTCATATCAGCGCACACTCCGCTGCAGAGTGACAATTTTCAAGGGACTTAAAAAAATGGCGTAAAATACGAGAAAATGTAAAGTGTGGGAAATAACATTTTAAGCTTTAAAAGTTACCTATAGGATACCCCATTGCGTTTTCGCACTTCATATATGATATATGTACAGAAAGTCATCAAAAGACTTGTCAGGGACATGTTTACTGTCTAATAAAGATTTATTACCCAACAAAAAACGCTGATGTAACTATAACTGATAACTGTCTGGGAAGTAGGAATGTTTGGCTCAATTTCATACATCAAGATTGATGTTTTTGAAAGCCTGCAGCTGTCATTCATTATTTAAATAATGAAATACTGTACAAGTTACAAATTTTTTCATGCATGATGTGTTTCAAGAATTTTTTCTCGTTGTCAAGTGCAAATATGTACATAAGTATTTTGAGTGGTGTTTGAACATGTTATTCTGCATCTCATGCACTGTAGTTGTCTGTTTGAGGTTATCAGGTATCCTGCCTCCTCAGTTATGTTGAAAACCACACAGATGGGAACTATCATTCACATTGTTTGTTTGTGTAACATCACAAAAAATACAAATGTAAATATTGCACTCGACAACAAGAATAAAGTCTCAAAACACGTTTTGCTCAGCATGAAAAAAATGTGTTATTGGCACTGTGTTTACACTAAAAACATTTGAGCAATGCAAAGTGAATGACAGTGGCAACTAGTGCTACAAGTGGCCAAATGCCAAAAGGCGCTAAGTATGGCTCAACAAAGGTGTCAAAATGAAATGGTTTACATTAATTTTTGTCTTCTCTGACTGTTTTCTTTACTGTTGTCTGTGGTGTCATCACTGTTGTTATCCTAATAAGAGAGCTGTGAAAATTATATCTTCATTGTCGCATATATTTGGCTATGTTATGTGAATGTGTTGTGATTTCTGTGGTTGTGGCTACAGTGGGACCTGAGAACACACAAATTCATATTCTGGAGGGAACGAAACCTTGTTACACAAAGCGCCTAGCATCCAACGCATGTTAGTCTATCAATTATTCATATGACTTTGAAACCCATCTCTGTTGGTTTTTTAACATTTTTGAACACATTCTAAGTTGATTTCTGAATGAATCATAAGTTGAAGGGATGAATGCCAACTGCTGGCTGATTGTTTTGTTGATTGGGTTTGACAATGGTGAGCGTTGTTATAATTACTAGAGAAATACATAGATTCAAACTACCACAGTGAAAATAAATGAATAACAGGTAATAAAGATGATGCATTACCTTCTCAGTGTATCAAAGAAAATGAAACTTTAACAGAAAATTTTTGGCCAGATCGCTATACTAGTAAGGGCCAGTTGTGCAGTCCCCGTCTAGCAGCCTCTTTAAAGTTCTATTTTGGAAGTAGCGCAGAAAACGTGTTGTACGAAATGTAACAATGCCTAACCGGAGAATAGTCAGGGGATAACTAAACCGGTGATTCTGGCGGAGTTAGTGACGTTAACCGGTGAATAAGCTTTGACATTGGCAGGAATAGTTACAGAATCATCTAGTATTGCCCCGGATCGGAAATATCATAGATCTGGAACTGATGCGCAGAGCAGTCTGACTTACTGTGGGGAAATGGGTAGTCTCCACATGACCCCTGTTTACATGTAGTTTCAGCTCTCACATCATATGAAAACAAAACAGATTTTTGTGGCTGGGAGCCATCAAGTGAATTAAAATACTTCACATAATTACAGAAGGCTAAAATGTGTTATTAGTTTCAGATTTTATTTTATTTCCACCTTTCTGACAGTCAAGCATTTATTGCCTTGCAGAACAATGAAGTTGTTTTTGTCAGTTTGCTAAAGAAATTTTCTTTTATTAATCTTTTCTGCTGAGGCAGACAATATATTTGAAATGAAGTGTTTTATTCCACATTTCAAGTGCACGTTTTCAACTTCTAGCGCGTATGGCATTATGCCGTAATAAACAACCAAACATGAGGTAAGACAGTACTGGTTCTCCAAGAAAGTTTACATCCCAAAAACCACATTGAAAAGCTTAATAGCAGGTCGTGGCTACTTCACTGGGAATCTGGACATACGAATGTGCACTTCAAATATGCACTTTAAATGTGCACATTTTAGCATGGGTCACGAAATTCTGATGCTCTCAGAGTATCTTCTGATGTCTTGTTTCTTTTATAACATAATGTAAGATCTTTTAATGTTTTACACATACAAACATACGGGGTCCCTACGACATCGTAGCTGTGTAAGCGCGGTGACGCCTGTCATCTGGCACTCTCTGGCAACTGCAGAAACAAACCTATTTCTAACAGGTCGCGGGAAAATATTCTGAATGGTGGCTTGAAAAGCGTTACTGTCAAAGTAAATATCTTTTTACGCAAGTTGAACTGTGTGCGAAAATGTACGATGAATTTCTTAAATCACAGAGCGTTTGACTCTCATTTAAAAATGAACTCTTTGATGACAACCCATTTAGATGAATTTCGAGCCCAGAAGATCCGACATGTATGTTGTTATTAAGAATTTTACTGGCACATTTATGTGATATATCTTAAATTGTAATAGGCACATAAAAGGCCAACATTATATGTGAAAGCTTAACTTCTCTTGCAGCATATTGACCTTAGAGACCAATATTGTATGTGAAAGCTTTGCTTTTCTTTTAGCAACACTATATATATTAATTTAAACCATTAACTTTTCCTGTTTGTGTGTTCGCGCTACTTAAGTGGTGTTGCTATTGCCTGACTACATCACGTGTCCTAAGCTCTGAATACTCGCAGTCATCGGCTGGCAAGATCACATGACATGAGCTATGACTGGCTTACAAAAGCACATTGCAATCTCGATTTCAATGCTTTGTAAAGTAACATGCAGTGTTTGGTGGAATTTGAATTTATACTTCTGTAATACAAAAATTTGCAGCGTACATGTTGCTGCACATCAAAGACCTTTCCAAAACGTGTTTCTTTCCCTGTGTTTCGTTTTCTAAGGTGCCGGGAAATTCTACACCTGGGTATAAAACCATAACCATTCAAAGGACTGATAAGTTATACAGTTCGCAGAGAACATATACTGTCAGTTAAAAGGGAAAAAGTATGTTTTCACGCAGGAGAAAGTGTATTTTTAACTGGAAAATCTGGGAAATTTTTTTCTTTGTCTGCGTATACCCCCAGCTCTACCAACCAGCAGTTTAATTCAAGATGATAAAGTGATTAGGTCTTACAATTTCATGCAAAAAAATAAACTTAGGATACCGACTGCAAAATTCTTCCCCATATGGGCTTAAAAAAAAAGGCTGTCAGATATAACAAAAATATGTTTGAGATGTCTGCAATAAAAAAGTATTTTCATACTCAGAAGGAATTGTTCCTTAAAGTATTTATTCTGTAGGTTGTTGATGAAGATGTCTGCTAAACAACCAGCTAAACTACTACTGCTTTCATAGTAGATTGAGTTTGGCATTTGCTGTTCTTAATGTACTACATAATCACACAACTTTGTTTCTCACAGGTCAGTATTCTTTTTAATGAAATTACTACTGGGTCAATTACTAATTCATTCTGTACATTTTCCTTGCGACTTCTTGTTCAGTGTTTTGTTTAGCACAGCTTTTTCATGAGTGTTTTATTAGTGATTTTATTTTGTGAATTATTTTTTGATGTTGTTGTTGTTGTTGTTGTTGTTGTGGTCTTCAGTCCTGAGACTGGTTTGATGCAGCTCTCCATGCTACTCTATCCTGTGCAAACTTCCTCATCTCCCAGTACCTACTGCAACCTACATCCTTCTGAATCTGCTTAGTGTATTCATCTCTTGGTCTCCCTCTACGATTTTTACCCTCCGCGCTGCCCTCCAATACCAAATTGGTGATCCCTTGATGCCCCAACACATGTCCTACCAACCGATCCCTTCTTCTAGTCAAGTTGTGCCACAAACTTCTCCCCAATCCTATTCAATACTTCCTCATTAGTTATGTGATCTACCCATCTAATCTTCAGCATTCTTCTGTAGCACCACATTTCGAAAGCTTTTATTCTCTTCTTGTCCAAACTATTTATCGTCTATGTTTCACTTCCATACATGGCTACACTCCGTACAAATACTTTCAGAAACGACTTCCTGACACTTAAATCAATACTCGATGTTAACAAATTTCTCTTCTTCAGAAACACTTTCCTTGCCATTGCCAGTCTACATTTTATATCCTCTCTACTTAGACCATCATCAGCTATTTTGCTCCCCAAATAGCAAAACTCCTTTACTACTTTAAGTGTCTCATTTCCTAATCTAATTCCCTCAGCATCACCCGACTTAATTAGACTACATTCCATTATCCTTGTTTTGCTTTTGTTGATGTTCATCTTATATCCTCCTTTCAAGACACTGTCCATTCCATTCAACTGCTCTTCCAAGTCCTTTGCTGTCTCTGACAGAATTACAATGTCATCGGCGAACCTCAAAGTTTTTATTTCTTCTCCGTGGATTTTAATAGCTACTCCAAATTTTTCTTTTGTTTCCTTCACGGCTTGCTCAATATACAGATTGAAAACATCGGGGAGAGACTACAACCCTGTCTCGCTCCCTTCCCAACCACTGCTTCCCTTTCATGCCCCTCCACTCTTATAACTGCCATCTGGTTTCTGTACAAATTGTAAATAGCCTTTCACTCCCTGTATTTTACCCTTGCCACCTTCAGAATTTGAAAGAGCGTATTCCAGTCAACATTGTCAAAAGCTTTCTCTAAGTCTACAAATGCTAGAAATGTAGGTTTGCCTTTCCTTAATCTAGCTTCTAAGATAAGTCGTAGGATCAGTATTGCCTCAGGTGTCCCAACATTTCTACGGAATCCAAACTGATCTTCCCCGAGGTCGGCTTCTACTAGTTTTTCCATTCGTCTGTAAAGAATCCGCGTTGGTATTTTGCAGCCGTGACTTATTAAACTGATAGTTCGGTAATTTTCACATTTGTCAACACCTGCTTTCTTTGGGATTGGAATTACTATATTCTTCTTGAAGTCTGAGGGTATTTCGCCTGTTTCATACATCTTGCTCACCAGATGGTAGAGTTTCGTCTGGAATGGCTCTCCTGAGGCTGTCAGTAGTTCTAATGGAATGTTGTCTACTCCTGGGGCCTTGTTTTGACTCAGGTCTTTCAGTGCTCTGTCAAACTCTTCACGCAGTATCGTATCTCCCATTTCATGTACATCCTATTCCATTTCCATAATATTGTCCTCAAGTACATCGCCCTTGTATAGACCCTCTATATACTCCTTCCACCTTTCTGCTTTCCCTTCTTTGCTTCGAACTGGGTTTCCATCAAAGCTCTTGATATTCATGCAAGTGGTTCTCCTTTCTCCAGAGGTCTCCTTAATTTTCCTATACACAGTATCTATCTTACCCCTACTGAGATAAGCCTCTACATCCTTACATTTGTCCTCTAGCCATCCCTGCTTAGCCATTTTGCACTTCCTGTCAATCTCATTTTTGAGACGTTTGTATTCCTTTTTTCCTGCTTCATTTACTGCATTTTTATATTTTTTCCTTTCATCAATTAAATTCAATATTTCTTCTGTTACCCAAGGGTTTCTACTAGCCCTCGTCTTTTTACCTGTTTGATCCTCTGCTGCCTTCACTATTTCATTCCTCAAAGTTACCCATTCTTCTTCTACTGTATTTCTTTCCCCCATTCCTGTCAGTTGTTCCCTTATGCTCTCCCTGAAACTCTGTACAACCTCTGGTTCTTTCAGTTTATCCAAGTCCTATCTCCTTAAATTCCCACGTTTTTGCAGTTTCTTCAGTTTTAATCTACAGTTAATAACCAATAGATTGTGGTCAGAGTCTACATCTGCCCCTGGAAATGTCCTAAAAATCTGTCTTACCATTATATAATCTATCTGATACCTTTTAGTATCTCCATGGTTCTTCCATGTATACAACCTTCTTTCATGATTTTTAAACAAAGTGTTAGCTATCGCCCCTGTATAGACCCTCTATATACTCCTTCCACCTTTCTGCTTTCCCTTCTTTGCTGGTAGATAATTGGGCCCATTAAATGAAGAAAGTTACTCTTACAAACGGAATGACCAAATCGGCTGAATTCATGAACAAACATGGAACATGGAACTGTCCAGTACATAGTTGCGGAACATGCTCTAAATCAGGCGTCCAAACTTTCAGCTTATCTGGACTATTTTTTGATATGTATTTGAATAAAAAGGGAAATAAATGAGAAACAGCTCCTTGCTTTCCGCCTTGGAATGTCATCTTGGTTATAGATAATGATAAACAAGCCTGCTTTACTTCATTTTTTTGGAGATATAAAAAATAATCTTTCTCTGTAGCCAAATCTGCATTCTGGAATGAAACACATCAGCATTTTTTGTTCTTCACCTTTAAATATGAGTATCTATAATTCGTATCACCACATTATCACCAGTCTTAAATTCTTCAATGTACTTGCATCACAGTGAACAAACTCAAGAAATCAGCATGGACAATAGCAACACACATTCCCATACAATAAAATTGTGTCAACTTGAGTCTCAAATGACATTGCTGTTCATAATTCACAGGTATGCCACCTGTTCTATGCTACCTGTGTCAACACATGGAGAGTCTGCACACTTTCTTCTTCTACTTGCTAGGCCTTTTGCTAAAGCACTGATGAATATTTAGTGCCTTAAACCTTAGGTCTTTACTTACTTTACACAATGCAACCGTATTTGTATATCATTGAAAGTAAAGCCCAGAAACTTGTTTCCTAGGAATTAAGGCCTGTGACCTGTATTTTAAGTACAGAGGGGGCCATAAGTCAATTGTCAAAAGTGTTTGGTGCATTAATACTGAACAGATGAGAGTACAAATTTATTATCAACAGATCAATATATATAGAGATCAGTGAACCCACAAAAGAGGCTAAAAGTGGTTTCCACGCTGTTCAGAGCTGACACTGATTTACAAATTTTCACACAAACCTTCTGGAACTGTAGGTTTTCAAATTTTGATTTCTTTCGTTCTTCCAAATGCTCAACATCACATATCTTGACAGAGTAAACCTCATTTTTTAGTGTACCTCAGACAGAAAAATTTATGGATGTGATACCTGGGGCTCGTGGATGCCACTCAATAGTACATCATCTGCCAATACATTCATCAAAGCTTTCATTTAGAATTTCTCTCACAATTAACTCCAAAATGTGGGGTTGCTGCATCTTGTTGCCATATCAGATTTCCCTTAACTCTCTGCAGATGTTCAAAAAGTGGCCTATTGTCCAGTTCTAATAACATTTCTTGAAGCATATGTAGGTAATTTACAGAACTGACAGTACTGTTTAAAAAAAATAAAGTCTAATTTGCCCTACGCTGAAAATCGTTGTCAAACACTTACACCAGGAGAACTGAATTCTGTTGCCACTGCGACATGGGAATTGTATAATCTCACTTGATACTGAAATTTGCATTTCCTTTTCCATTCACTCCAAAAGTCACTTTGTTGCTCCAATGCTTTTGTAAAATTTGGGATAGGCTTTTTGTCGGATTGTGTAAAAGTCATCGAATTCCATATGCTCGTTCATGTCATCTTCGTTTGGGTCTTGATGTGAAGTAACCTATATGGTTTAAATTTCAACTTTTTTTGAATCCTTAGGTTTGTTCATGCAATTCCATGCTCCTAGGGCAATTTTCTTTGTGGTTTAGTGGGTGGTTACAAAAAAGGAAAAAAAAGTGTGGTAACATTACAATCTGTTCTGAAGTAACAGACTTTGGCCTACCTGACTCAGGAAGCTTTGCTACTGACCCAGTCTCTTCAAATCTCAAATTTAATTTGTGAATACTGTGTGAAGATAGAAGTTGCACAGTTCCAAACACCACTGTAATTAAGGGCATATTTCCACCATGTGTGCAAAACAAATACACATTGCTCTGTAGTTATTTTTGTATTCATCATTTCTCTGCTAACAAACAACATAACATCAAACTGCTACTGTCAACTGACCTACAGGCACAAGACGCTAATAAAGTTCACAGCTGACTACCAATATGCTAGGAAAAACAAATTGTTATAAAGCATGTACACTGTAAAGCTAGTACTTCCTCTCCACTCCTCCAAACCCCACAGCTAGTTAACTGTTGTGAGGCTTTGAAGAGGAGCAGAAAATAGCTGTCCACAAAGAAAGTCATTACTTGCTATTATTGTAGCACTTAAAACTTATTCCTGATGTACCCCAGTCTTTTGACTGATAAGGTGTTACTCACTCGTTACCCGCAAAGCCATCTCGAAAGTAAGCTCTACCTGAGAAGCTGTATGTATGTTATGCTCCCAGGTAGTATTATAGGCATACAATCTAAAAATGTAGCTTTAAATGTTGTCTGTGTAGAAAAGAGTTTTGAATTCTCATCCATGGCAGGAGTTAGTGATCAAACACAGAACTTTAAAGGATTCTGGGATTGAAGTGAGGTGTCGGTTAGCTATATTGCAGTAGGGTATTTCTTTTGCAGATAGTAGGGGCAGAGTATTATAACAACTGGTCATTGTTCAGTCCTTTTCTCGTTGTAGGAGGGCAATTAAGATTTTCCTACTTTCACAAGTCTTGTCTGCCTGGTGATGGAACAGCCACGTACATTAACTATGCCCGAGTGGATATGGGTTCATGAGCAAAGCTTCGTACTGACTGAGCAAAATAGTCATTGCTCAGAACAAGTCTTTCCTATTTTAATTCTGCAAGGTTGCAGATTTGAATACTGATCCAATACATAGCTTTAATTTGTCAAGGTGCTTAAAGTTCATTCGTGTTAAATGGGAAGATAGAACTTTCTAGAATGTCATCCGTATGTATTCGATTCTCAATTTGTAGAATTTTGTTAAGAGGCTGTCAAGAATCAGCATGTGAAATTACAGGTGTGGAGAAAACCACAGATATTCCATAAAAGAGAGAATTGGGAGGGCATCACATGCAGTCTCTTCAGATCAGGGTAGCATTGTTATTAGTGTTGCTGTTTCGTGCTGCAAAGAAAATAGACTGGTTGTGTCAATCTACCAGTGTCAGGTGTGGTTCCGAGGTTGGTATCTTTCCATCTTTGACAATTTTTACTCTCCTGAGATTTCAGTGGTTTTGAATTAACAATAGTGGATGGCTTTGGACAAAATAATTTGTATTGGTTCCAGCAATTACTTAGAACCAAATATTATTTGTACAATCATAATATTGTTTTTGAATACTGTGTTCCATTCATTATGTGGTAGCTTGTATTTTGTGCAAAAATCATTATGAACCTTAGTTTCAGACAAGTGATCCAGTTTGATTAACTGAGTTCTTTGTTTTGTTTTAGACTATTCCTCATTATTACCTGTCCCTGGACGTTGAATTGGACCAAGTCCTTAAGCTTCGTAAGCAGTTCAACGCGTTACTAGAAAAGGATAAAATTAAACTAAGTATAAATGATTTTGTAATCAAAGCAGCTGCACTGGCTTGCAAAAAGGTTCCAGAAGCAAACTCTTCATGGATGGACACAGTCATCAGAGAGTAAGTTTGACATTGAGTACAATTTTATCTTGTGGGATACACAGTTGAGGCAGTTTTGAAACATAGATAAATTAAATAGTTATTGGACCCATTCTTGGAGTTATTAGGAGTTACTTGGTTTCCTCGTATTCCAATTTAGGCATCTGTGTTACTAAATGATTAGCCCAGTACCAGCTACCGGTGGCAAGTTGCCTATCTAACAGCTTCCAGGGGCACTAAAATTTGATTTTCAATATTTCATGTAAATATTGACCAAATTTAAAAATTTAAAATTTTATCATAATTTACACATTACAAGCTACACTCCTATATTAAAAGTTTAACACAACAAGACAAGTATTACAGTTAGAAACTGTGTTGTTGGTCTTGAGATTGCGTAACTGGGAAAAAGTTCATTGCTTACTACATTTTCAGTGTTTATGCAGTAAGACTTCAGTAGCAGACATTGTGGTTTAGATTATTACTTTTTTTGCTACCAACTCTATTTACAACACACTTTGTAGACAGTGTCCCCATATACTACTGATTGTACCTGCAAAATTATATCATTGTGTGACTTAAAGTTCAGGAGATGTGACATCATAAACATTTAAATGCTGGAAAAACTAGCTTTCATTTAAAATGGAGTGAAAATTATCCTGACTATGTTCATCCACCATTTCATGAAGAGAACGCTTACCAACTGCCAGCAAAGTTTAAGGATAATTTGAAACCTTTTCCAAACTTTTTTTCACTTAAATGCTTAATGTCATATATTTAACACATTAACTAAGTTGTAAAGTAAACAAGCACTTCAAGCTGTTTTATACGTAGGAGTACAATTCTTGAAAAGTTCGGGGGTTTACTAATATACACTAATTGTCCAGTTCTCTAAAATACGTTTCTTTCTTGACGATGACCGTCTAATTTGAGCAGAATTTTTTACCTACAAGCCATTTCTTCATAGTTGGAAACAAGGAGGAATTGGATGGAGGCATATAGGCAGATACAAGAGATGCAGAAGCAATATCTAACACAATTCATGCAATTTTGCAGCAAAAACCCCAGATCAATGTGCTGACCATTGTCGTGATGAAATAATTATTTCTTCTTCACCGGATGTGATGTTTCATTCACTACCTTGTCAAAATGGGCTTAATCTCACTGTGATACATTAAAAAAAAAAGTCTGAAGGAAAAGTAAATTCTGTTTTAACTTCCTGTTCATGATAAGGTGATAGGTGATTAGAGACAGAGCACAAGCTCAGATTGAGGAAGGAAATCGGCAGTGCCCACTTGGAAGGGGGGAGGGGAATACTAGCACTCACCTTAAGTGATTCAGGGAAACCTAAATCTGGATAGCTTGACAGGGATTTGAACTACCCTTCTCCTGAATCCATTTCTAGTGCCTTCACTGCTCTAAGAAGGCTGCGTATGACACCTTTCATGTCCCCAAAATTTTTTTGCCTTAGCTTTGTGGCCAGTGGAACTGCTGTCACCTTTTTTGACGAAGATTCATGAGAGTGAGTTCAAGTATCACTTAAATGGCCCCAACTCCCAACTCATCTCTAAATTTTAAAGCTGCACCCATTGTGCTAAAAATTGTCTATCGGTAACTTTACACGCAAGAAACTGTCATTTCTGTTGATACACCTAGCCTTTGCTACTTCATGCATGTTGGATTGATTGTGGGAATCGTGTAGCAGACTTTTTTCATTGCTTTCTTTGGTGTGCATATCTGCTGGGAATCCTGAATGATTGTTATTAAAAGTGAATGTTCAGCTATGTTTAAATGTGTAGTTGTTGTCATTTATGATGAAGGGCCTGTGCAAACAGCATCAAATTTTACTTTTACCTTGTCGTGCGTTTTCCAATTCACAGGCAATAATTGAATCACTGAACACAGTTGCACTTTTCTTACCCCATTATTAACCAAGCAGCACAACATATTGAAAGGGCTGACAGATCCAAACTGTCCTAGGAATCAAGGTTGTTTGTGTTTGTGTCATCAAGCAGATGTTGACACATGATGGTAACAGCAACTGCTGTTAGCAACAGCTTTCTTTAAACACAGTTCTTTATTTGCTTGCCCTCTTGCATGTAATACAGTAAGTGGGATATCAGATGTGCGACCCCTCTGTATCCCTGTCTCCCCTCACTCCGTTTTTCCCTCAGATTCTCTTCCAGTAAAAACTGAATTATGATCAGTTTCTTATTTATGTACCTATCTCTGCTTTGTTTATCCACTAAATACTATGTGGTTTTCTTTGGTCATTCCATTGTTGTTCTCAAGCATTTATTTTCTGTTAGCATACAGTTTCATTCAGATATAAGTTTGTAAATTGTATACATTTATTTATTGGATACTGTGGGCAGTTTACAGAAATCTGACATTGATTTGTGATGGATATCTTCATAATCTTGTTGGCAGAAAAGTTGTGGAAATTCCAGTCTTTCAAATTAACATGGTGTAAATGATGTATGAAAGGTCATAACCATTTTTTTAAAAAAAAATATTTTATATCTTGGTGCTAGAACTGTACTTTTCATCATTGTCAGTTCACTGATATATTTTTGACAGTTTGCCATCAATTCACTGTACAAGGTGTGTGAGAAAAGTAAAGGGACTGACAACATACAACGGATCTGGCAATGCTCTATTGTTCTACTTGCATATATCGGTGTGTTCATCCGTTCCAGATACTCAGCATTTCGGCTTCATACAGCCATCACGTTGTACTTGAGGGCAGTGAAGTTGTGTTTTTGCTGTGTGTTGTGAAAGAGGAACATTGGAATTTAGAGAAACATTGTATCATCAAGTTTTCCAGATTTCCGTAAAGCATTTGACACTGTGCCACACTGCCAACTGTTAATGAAGATAAAAGCATACATATCTCAGGGAGGTCAAGAACAGAACTGGTCTTATCTAAGCTTCATATTATGCTAGATGGCCTTTGTAGAGAAAAAAAGGGGGGGAAAATCTAATACTGCAGATTTTAATATGGACATCACTTTTGATAGTCACTGTGCTTAAAGATTAACTGACGTGGTAAAGAAACGTGGTTTCAAACTGAATTTCTTTGCATCTACCAGGGACAATTGTTAGTGAGCAATCTGTATTGGCAGTGTTCTAACTGATTATTTATATGAAGATGTGTGTAAATTTTGTCTCGAATCATGTATTTGAGTTCATTGTACATTGTTCATTGAGTTGCCACATACAGACAGGGACATTTAAAGTGTAAAAACCCTATGATAAGGACCTTTCGCAAAGGAATTGGGCTAATATTAAGTAAAAAGCTAAAAGAGAAAAAATTGTCATTTGATCCTTGTAACTCAAGTGATGAAAACTTTGAGAAATTCCTAAATAGTTTCCTTGGTGTTTTTAATGAAACATTTTCACTTAGACTCTGCAGCAATAAAGTGAAAATAAATTAAAGTGGGATTCTCAGAACAGGAAAAGGCAACTGAACCATAAAAATATACAAAGGGTGTATGGTCTGTCATTGCATCTGAGTTAGGTGTTAAAGCTTGTAACCAAGAAATTTCAAAAAATAACATTGAAGGAAACACTACTGTTAGTCTGACTCAAATACCAGAGTAATTTAATGGATTCTTTATAAATTTAGCAAAGTCTGATGTAAATGTAACAGATCATCACAACAAAATAAATCCCTTTGGCCTAAATGAAACTTCTGAACTCTTCAGAAAAATTGTAAAAGTTTCTGTGAAGGATGTAGAAAGTGCAATCCTAGTATTAAAAGAAAATGGCAGGTTGGGTTGGGATACCCACCAAAGTTATTAAAGCAGTATACAACAGGATTGCAAAGCCACTAGCTCAAATAATAAATCAGTGTTTTGAAGAGGGTTGTTTCCCAGAGGTACTGAAATATGCTGAAGTCAAACCACTCTTCAAAAAGGGATCAAGAGAGATCATAGGAAATTGTCGTGTCTCAATTCTCCCAGTCATATCTAAAATATTTGAAAAGGTTGCTGGTGCCCAAATCCAAAATTTCATTGCAAAATATTCTGTAATTCTAAACAATCACTTTGGTTTTCAACAAGGGAAAAACATCATAGAAGCAGTGAACAGCTTCATTGAGAAAATAAATAAATCATTACACAATTTCCTGCACCTTACAAAGGTGTTTAATACTGTAAATCATGCACTGCTTGTTTACAAACTTGAAAAGTATGGCATTAGGGACAGCGCTTAAATCCTACTTATCAAACAGAAAGCAAAGAGTTATCATCTCTTTAAATATGGGGCAAATTATTATTCTGGCTGGAAAAAAAAATCTAAGGGTGTTTCACAAGGCTCCATACTAGTTCCAGTCATATTTCTCATATATGTAAATGACTGACTATTAAATATCAGCTCCCTGTTTGCCCAGAGACATCAATACATGGGAATGAAAATTTATAACAAGTTAGAAGGGAACAGGTTAATGCAGATTAATTTTGGTCCACATAAAAGAAAGCTATATGAGATGTTGTTGTCTTCTGCAGTCCTGAGACTGGTTTGATGCAGCTCTCCATGCTACTCTATCCTGTACAAGCTTCATCATCTCCCAGTACTTACTGCAACCTACATCCTTCTGAATCTGCTTAGTGTATTCATCTCACGATTTTTACCCTCCACGCTGCCCTCCAATGCTAAATTTGTGATCCCTTGATGCCTCAGAACATGTCCTACCAACTGGTCCCTTCTTCTTGTCAAGTTGTGCCGCAAACTCCTCTTCTCCCCAATGCTATTCAGTACCTCCTCGTTAGTTATGTGATCTACCCATCTAATCTTCAGCATTCTTCTGTAGCACCACATTTCGAAAGCTTCTATTCTCTTCTTGTCTAAGCTATTTATTTTCCATGTTTCACTTCCGTACATGGCTACACTCCATACAAATACTTTCAGAAATGACTTCCTGACACTTAAATCTATACTCGATGTTAACAAATTTCTCTTCTTCAGAAACGATTTCCTTGCCATTGCCAGTCTACATTTTATATCCTCTCTACTTCGACCATCATCAGTTATTTTGCTCCCCAAATAGCAAAATTCCTTTACTATTTTAAGTGTCTCATTTCCTAATCTAATTCCCTCAGCATCACCCGACTTAATTCAACAACATTCCATTATCCTTGTTTTGCTTTTGTTGATGTTCATCTTATATCCTCCTTTCAAGATACTGTCCATTCCGTTCAACTGCTCTTCCAAGTCCTTTGCTGTCTCTGACAGAATTACAATGTCATCGGCGAACATGAAAGTTTTTATTTCTTCTCCATGGATTTTAATACCTACTCCGAATTTTTCTTTTGTTTCCTTTACTGCTTGCTCGATATACAGATTGAATAACATTGGGGAGAGGCTACAACCCTGTCTCACTCCCTTCCCAACCACTGCTTCCCTTTCATGTCCCTCGGCTCATAACTGCCATCTGGTTTCTGTACAAATTCTAAATAGCCTTTCGCTCCCTGTATTTTACCCCTGCCACCTTCAGGTTTGCCTTTCCTTAATCTTTGTTCTAAGGTAAGTCATAAGGTGAGTATTGCCTCACGTGTTCCAACATTTCTACGGAATCCAAACCGATCTTCCCCGAGGTCGGCTTCTACCAGTTTTTCCACTCGTCTGAAAAGAATTCGTGTTAGTATTTTATATCTGTGATTACATGATGATGGCGTCCTCTTGGGTAAAATATTCCGGAGGTAAAATAGTCCCCCATTCGGATCTCCGGGCGGGGACTACTCAAGAGGATGTCGTTATCAGGAGAAAGAAAACTGGCGTTCTACGGATCGGAGCGTGGAATGTCAGATCCCTTAATCGGGCAGGTAGGTTAGAAAATTTAAAAAGGGAAATGGATAGGTTGAAGTTAGATATAGTGGGAATTAGTGAAGTTCGGTGGCAGGAGGAACAAGACTTCTGGTCAGGTGACTACAGGGTTATAAACACAAAATCAAATAGGGGGAATGCAGGAGTAGGTTTAATAATGAATAGGAAAATAGGAATGCGGGTAAGCTACTACAAACAGCATAGTGAACGCGTTATTGTGGCCAAGATAGATACGAAGCCCACACCTACTACAGTAGTACAAGTTTATATGCCAACTAGCTCTGCAGATGATGAAGAAATTGAAGAAATGTATGATGAAATAAAAGAAATTATTCAGATTCTGAAGGGAGACGAAAATTTAATAGTCATGGGTGACTGGAATTCGAGTGTAGGAAAAGGAAGAGAAGGAAACACTGTAGGTGAATATGGATTGGGGGACAGAAATGAAAGAGGAAGCCGCCTGGTAGAATTTTGCACAGAGCACAACATAATCATAACTAACACTTGGTTTAAGAATCATGAAAGAAGGTTGTATACATGGAAGAACCCTGGAGATACTAAAAGGTATCAGATAGATTATATAATGGTAAGACAGAGATTTAGGAACCAAGTTTTAAATTGTAAGACATTTCCAGGGGCAGATGTGGACTCTGACCACAATCTATTGGTTATGACCTGTAGATTAAAACTGAAGAAACTGCAAAAAGGTGGGAATTTAAGGAGATGGGACCTGGATAAACTAAAAGAACCAGAGGTTGTACAGAGATTCAGGGAGAGCATAAGGGAGCAATTGACAGGAATGGGGGAAATAAATACAGTAGAAGAAGAATGGGTAGCTTTGAGGGATGAAGTAGTGAAGGCAGCAGAGGATCAAGTAGGTAAAAAGACGAGGGCTAGTAGAAATCCTTGGGTAACAGAAGAAATATTGAATTTAATTGATGAAAGGAGAAAATATAAAAATGCAGTAAGTGAAACAGGCAAAAAGGAATACAAACGTCTCAAAAATGAGATCGACAGGAAGTGCAAAATGGCTAAGCAGAGATGGCTAGAGGACAAATGTAAGGATGTAGAGGCCTATCTCACTAGGGGTAAGATAGATACTGCCTACAGGAAAATTAAAGAGACCTTTGGAGATAAGAGAACCACTTGTATGAACATCAAGAGCTCAGATGGAAACCCAGTTCTAAGCAAAGAAGGGAAAGCAGAAAGGTGGAAGGAGTATATAGAGGGTCTATACAAGGGCGATATACTTGAGGACAATATTATGGAAATGGAAGAGGATGTAGATGAAGATGAAATGGGAGATACGATACTGCGTGAAGAGTTTGACAGAGCACTGAAAGACCTGAGTCGAAACAAGGCCCCAGGAGTAGACAATATTCCATTGGAACTACTGACGGCCGTGGGAGAGCCAGTCCTGACAAAACTCTACCATCTGGTGAGCAAGATGTATGAAACAGGCGAAATACCCACAGACTTCAAGAAGAATATAATAATTCCAATCCCAAAGAAAGCAGGTGTTGACAGATGTGAAAATTACCGAACTATCAGCTTAATAAGTCACAGCTGCAAAATACTAACACGAATTCTTTACAGACGAATGGAAAAACTAGTAGAAGCCAACCTCGGGGAAGATCAGTTTGGATTCCGTAGAAATGTTGGAACACGTGAGGCAATACTGACCTTACGACTTATCTTAGAAGAACGATTAAGGAAAGGCAAACCTACGTTTCTAGCATTTGTAGACTTAGAGAAAGCTTTTGACAATGTTGACTGGAATACTCTCTTTCAAATTCTAAAGGTGGCAGGGGTAAAATACAGGGAGCGAAAGGCTATTTACAGTTTGTACAGAAGCCAGATGGCAGTTATAGGAGTCGAGGGACATGAAAGGGAAGCAGTGGTTGGGAAGGGAGTAAGACAGGGTTGTAGCCTCTCCCCGATGTTGTTCAATCTGTATATTGAGCAAGCAGTAAAGGAAACAAAAGAAAAATTTGGAGTAGGTATTAAAATTCATGGAGAAGAAATAAAAACTTTGAGGTTCGCCGATGACATTGTAATTCTGTCAGAGACAGCAAAGGACTTGGAAGAGCAGTTGAATGGAATGGACAGTGTCTTGAAAGGAGGATATAAGATGAACATCAACAAAAGCAAAACAAGGATAATGGAATGTAGTCTAATTAAGTCGGGTGATGCTGAGGGAATTAGATTAGGAAATGAGACACTTAAAGTAGTAAAGGAGTTTTGCTATTTGGGGAGCAAAATAACTGATGATGGTCGAAGTAGAGAGGATATAAAATGTAGGCTGGCAATGGCAAGGAAAGCGTTTCTGAAGAAGAGAAATTTGTTAACATCCAGTGTTGATTTAAGTGTCAGGAAGTCATTTCTGAAAGTATTCGTATGGAGTGTAGCCATGTATGGAAGTGAAACATGGACGATAAATAGTTTGGACAAGAAGAGAATAGAAGCTTTCGAAATGTGGTGCTACAGAAGAATGCTGAAGATTAGATGGGTAGATCACGTAACTAATGAGGAAGTATTGAATAGGATTGGGGAGAAGAGAAGTTTGTGGCACAACTTGACCAGAAGAAGGGATCGGTTGGTAGGACATGTTCTGAGGCATCAAGGGATCACCAATTTAGTATTGGAGGGCAGCGTGGAGGGTAAAAATCGTAGAGGGAGACCAAGAGATGAATACACTAAGCAGATTCAGAAGGATGTAGGTTGCAGTAGGTACTGGGAGATGAAAAAGCTTGCACAGGATAGAGTAGCATGGAGAGCTGCATCAAACCAGTCTCAGGACTGAAGACCACAACAACAACAATCTGTGGCTTATTAAACTGATAGTTCGGTAATTTTCACTATCTATCAACACCTGCTTTCTTTAGGATTGGAATTATTATATTCTTCTTGCAATCTGAGGGTATTTCGCCTGCCTCATACATCTTGCTCACCAGATGGTAGAGTTTTGCCAGGACTGGCTCTCCCAAGGCTGTCAGTAGTTCTAATGGAATGTTGCCTACTCCGGGGGCCTTGTTTCGACTCGGGTCTTTCAGTGTTCTGTCAAACTCTTCACGCAGTATCGTATCTCCCATTTCATCTACATCCTATTCCATTTCCATAATATTGTCCTCAAGTACATCGCTCTTGTATAGACCCTCTCTATACTCTTTCCACCTTTGTGCTTTCTCTTCTTTGCTTAGAACTGGGTTTCCATCTGAGCTCGAGATATTCATACAAGTAGTTCTCTTTTCTCCAAAGGTCTCTTTAATTTTCCATTTTGGACTTCCTGTCGATCTCATTTTTCAGACGTTTGTATTCCTTTTTGCCTGCTTCATTTACTGCATTTTTATATTTTCTCCTTTCATCAATTAAATTCAATATTTCTTCTGTTACCCAAGGTTTTCTACTATCCCTCATTATTTTACCTACTTGATCCTCTGCTGCCTTCACTACTTCATCCCTCAGAGCTACCCATTCTTCTTCTACTGTATTTCTGTCCCCGATTCCTGTCAGTTGTTCCCTTATGCTCACCCTGAAAATCTGCACAGCCTCTGGTTTCTTCAGTTTATCCAGGTCCCACCTCCTTAAATTCCCACCTTTTTGCAGTTTCTTCAGTTTTAATCTACAGTTCATAACCAATAGATTGTGGTCAGAGTCCACATGTGCCCCTGAAAATGTCTTACAATTTAAAACCTGGTTCCTAAATCTCTGTCTTACCACTATATAATCTATCTGATACCGACTAGTATCTCCAGAATTCTTTCATGTATACAACTCTCTTTCATGATTCTTGAACCAAGTGTTAGCTATGATTAAGTTATGCTCTGTGCAAAATTCTACGAGACGGCTTCGTCTTTCATTTCTTAGCCCCAATCCATATTCACCTACGATGTTTCCTTCTCTCCCTTTTCCTACTGCCGAATTTCAGTCACCCATGACTATTAAATTTTCGTCTCACTTCACAATCTGAATAATTTCTTTTATTTCATCATACATTTCTTCAATTTCTTCGTCATCTGCAGAGCTAGTTTGCATATAAACTTGTACTACTGTAGTAGGCGTGGACTTCGTGGCTATCTTGGCCACAATAATGCATTCGCTATGCTGTTTGTAGTAGTTTACCCGCACTCCTATTTTTTTATTCTTTATTAAACCTACTCCTGCATTACCCCTATTTGCTTTTGTATTTATAACTGTGTATTCACCTGACCAAAAATCTTGTTCCTCCTGTCACTGAACTTCACAAATTCCCACTATATGTCACTTTAACCTGTCCATTTCCCTTTCTAAATTTTCTAACGTACCTGCCCGATTAAGGGATATGACATTCCATGCTCCGATCCATAGAACGCCAGTTTTCTTTCTCCTGATAACGACGTCCTCTTGAGTAGTCCCTGCTCGGAGATCCGAATGGGGGACTATTTTACCTCCGGAATATTTTACCCAAGAGGACGCCATCATCATTTAACCATACAGTTAAGGTGCGTGCCCTCGGGAAAAATTACAGCTGTAGTTTTCCCTTGCTTTCAGCCGTTTGCAGTACCAGCACAGCAAGGCCGTTTTGGTTAGTGTTACAAGGCCAGAACAGTCAATTATCCAGACTGTTGCCCCTGCAACTACTGAAAAGGCTTCTGCCCCTCTTCAGGAACTACACGTTTGTCTGGCCTCTCAACAGATACCCCTCCGTTGTGGTTGCACCTACGGTACAGCCATCTGTATCGCTGAGGCACAAAAGCCTCCCCACCAATGGCAAGGTCCAAGGTTCATTTTTGGGGGGGGGGGGGGGGGGGTTATATGAGATACTGGCTCTGAAATGTTATTACTCAGTGGATGAATTCATGAAGGCTGAACTGGAAATTTGAGCTGGGTACAATGCATTACATATCCCAAGAAATATCATGATAGTGTTAGTATTTATTTTCGTGCTATTATTTATTAGTAGAAAAATCATTTTAACTGTATTATAAATTTTTGACACATCTCCTGTTCACAAGTCCGCACCTCGTGGTCTAGTGGCTAGTGTTGCTGTCTCTGGGCCAAGGGGTCCCAGGTTCGATTCCCAGCTGGGATGTGGATTTTCTCTGTCCGGGGACTGGGTGTTTCATCATCATTCATGAGAGTGGCTAGATTGGACTGCACAAAAAAAATTGGGCTGTGTAAAAATTGAGTCTTTGTTCGGGCACTGATGACCACGCAGTTGAGTGCCCCACAAAGCAGTCATCATCATCCTGTTCACAAACCAAATGGATTGCAAATGTATGTCACGAGATGAGTAAACCACAAGGGTAAGCAGCAGTCTGTGGCTGTGCAGTGATAGAGGCAGCAGAGAAGATGACTGTGGTGACAGGCTGCAGAGGTGGAGGCGGTCCGCGCTGACTACTCCACTCGGCAGCAGTGGCACCCAGAGAGAAGATGTCGCCACAGGGGCTGGTGCAGATGGTGTAGGTGGCTGCAGGAGCAGAGGGCTCTCCACTGCACTGTTGTTTACACAGGGGATGGAGCTGGTAGTGTCATGACACGAAGCCATCAAAGTTGTGCACAATGTAGAGGCAGCAGCTTTGGAGGCAATGGTCGACTTCGGACATCCACTTATGGCACCAGCCCAATCCGCAGGCCCAGAAGACGGAGATCGGATGCAGTTGCTACGAGGTGAGTGCCGGCAGTGGTCAGGTATCAGCCGGAGCAGATAAAGCAGTGCATGTGGCTGGTGGCCATGAAGCAACTCCATCAGGCTACAGTTGCTGACAGGAGTGAACCTATATGAACTCCAGAATCTATCGAGGGCTTCTGCGAGAGAAGATTGACTGATGTATTTTTTTCATCTGGATTATGAAAGTACGAGTCAGTTGCTCTGCCTCTCCATTGGTCTAGGAATGAAAGATAGGGGCTGTAACAAGCCAGATGCCACTTTTATATGCAAAAATGTTCAAAGTCTTGAGACACAAACTGTGGGCTGTTGTCCATCACAAGCATATATGGCAGTGCTTTCGAGGAAAGGATCTTTGAGAGGGCCACGACCATATCTGACAGAGATGTGGATGGGCAGCACATAAGGAAATTTTGCTTGCAACTCAACATTGATAGGACATGGAAAAGCCATAATGGCACTGATATGCTGACATAAAGGCTTGACACTGACATTTGAGGCTGCAAAAGCGATATAGATGATAGATGAATGAAAAAATTGTGATTTGTCCAAGTACATTTCAAACCAGCAGCCTTTAGCATTGTGAACAAGACACAAAGGTTCTGCAAATGTTGATCTGTTGAGGAATTGTAGACCACAATATCATCCAAGTAGTTAATGCACCTTGGCATGGAGGCTGTGAGTTGCTCCAAAAATCGTTGGAAAATGGTAGGGGTGCTAGCCACACCAAGTGGCGTGTGCTGGTGTTGGTGTAACCCAAGGGGGTTTTCTCTGTGATGATATGTTTGTAATCATCCAGAAGCAGTTGTAAGTAGGCTTATGATAAGTCTATTTTGAAAAAATATTTTCCCTCAGAAAGCTGTGCCCCCAAAAGTTTTGAAGGCGTCTAACCCAAATGAGTTTCCAGTGCAGGTGGCCTACTCAAAACAATAAGGGCACGATGGAAGGGGAGCACATGACTGCTTTTGTGATGCAGACTGCTGCTGCTACTGCTCACCACAGTGCTTCCCCATGTGGTATGGAGGCGGCAGTTGCAGGGGTACAATATCGTCTTCTCCCTGTGAGCTAACCAACGGCGGCTGCTTCACACTGTGCTTCTGATTTTCTACTGCCCTAGATACTTCAAAAGACTGAGCAATGTTCAGATCATCTCTGAGAGATGGGTTTTCACATTGTAAACCACATTCACAAACTTCTCTATCACGGGCCAGGCATATTATAGCATCACGAGCCATCGAATCAGAGCATGAACCCCTGTGGGCCTCGTAACAAACTAGCAGTGACAGCTAAGCCCACGAAGTTTCACTGCCCAAGCTCTGTAAATGGTAGAACTCAACACTATCAGCAATAACATGAGTATATTTGCAATGATAAGTACAGAACAACAGAGATTGTTAGATTCCTGAAGAGGAACAGGCTGACACAAAAGGTGATAAACATGAGGGGAAGTCTTTGACAGAAATAAAGACTTACAAAAACTAGGCTTTGCTACTCCAAAAGCTTGAAAATGCTGCTGAAGGTGTTTTTCATGTGTGTCCCAATCTTCCACAGAATCATCATGTGGAGGAAATGGTGGGGGGGGGGGGGGGGGGGGTTGTGTCGGTGATAGTGGAACCTGGCGCATCAAGGAGGCCGCCAAATTGTTCAGTGCCACAGAGAGAGCCTGCTGCTTCTGCTGCTGCTGCTGCTCAGTGAAAGCTCGCTACTCTTCAACAAGAGATTGATGAACTTCTTCCACTGACATGTTGACTGTATATCAAACTAAAGAAACAAAACATGCAGAGTAGAATAATGCACTCATCTCAAAGTACGTTATACAGACACAATGTCAGAGGTAAAAGAACCAAGTTTTATTATGCTTCCACATAAAGAGTTCCACAATAACACTGAATAAAGTGTAGAAAAGTATGAAGTCTCCATAATGGTAGAATATGTCATGTACAGTCTCATATGTGAGCATACAATAAAAGCAAGTAACATAAGTGAAGCTGAGGGTCCAACGCACTGGGTTTTCATGGGGTGGAACATGGTAAATTGCCTTTTTAGAATTCACATTCTGGTGGCACTTTTGGTCAAATAGAGGGTATAGTGGGTGTGGTTTATAGTGACCGATGGGAGGTTTGTATTCAATTTTTGTTAAATTGCAACACTCCAGTGGACACATGAGGAGTGCTCATTTTGTGTTGAAGTGTGTTTCTCGAACTCTCACTCGATCATTGCGGTGCAGCATGCTTTTTGTTTGTGATTTGCAGTACCCCCATGCAGACGTGTTCCTGAATGGCAATCACTTTTAAATTGGGTAAACGCATTCTGAACAACAGGGAATATGTCATCTGTATGGAGAGGACCTGAGAGAAGTGTTACAACACCACAAAATGTTGAACAAGTTGGAGCAGCAGAACTGCAATCTCCAAAACACTCAGCACGGAAACATGCACTTGCTCTAGGCATTTCAAGATGTTCTCTCCATTGGATTCTTCATAATGAACTGAATTTTCACCCGAATAAAATGTGCGTGGTCAATCAGTTGTCAGTACAGGATTGTGTAACACGAAGAACATTTGTGAAGACATGCTTGCAACCATATCCTGTGATGCAAATATGTTCTTTTCTGATGAGGCAATTTTTCCCTTCAGTGGGTGTGCAAACAAACAGAATATGCAGTACTGGAGCAACATGAACCCCAAGCAAATGCACCAGAGACCCCTATTCTCAGACCGCGTCACTATGTGGTGCGCCATTGCCAGGAAAATTGTCGTTCTGTAACTGTGAATTCGGATCATTGCTTAACTATGCTACAAGAGTTTTTCCAGCCAGCATTCGAGGCAATGCAGTTACAGGATAGCTGGTTTCAATGAGACGGTGCCACTGCACACACAGTGAGCATTACCCTGAATTTTTTGAGGCAAATGTTTGCTGGAAGGCTTATCTCTTGTATGGGGGATCTCGACTGGCCTGCACAATCACCGGGCATAGCCCTATGCAGTTTTTTTCTTTGGGGTTACCTGAAGTCAGATGTGTATTGCAACCGTCCCAATACCCTGGAAGGCCTACAGAACAATATTGAGGCTGAAATTGCAAGAATACCAGAAGATATGCTTGAAAGAGTGGATGAGAATTTCAGAAAAAGACTGCAGCAGTGTGTGGATTGTGAATATAAATATTTCTCAGATATACTGTTTAAACCATGTAATTAAAAACTTCCATTATTGTCCAGTATGAGAAAAATAAAAATGTAAGTTTCTAAGTGATCATTATTTTTTTATTTCATTCCCATATCAGCAATTTACTGCCACCCTGTCTTGGGCCATTGTGTACACGGTGCAGCACTTTCCATTCCATCTGTCCCATTTGCGAGGCAACTGCTCTAAGCCAACTGAAAAGAGTCTTGTATCGTGTGTTGTTTAAGCGCTCTCACATTATAGGGTTACAACAATAATAGACCTATGGGGATCATTCCTTATCAAGAGCACAAGGTTTTTGCTGGCACAAATCATTTTTGTAAGGCCAAGAACACATTGAGGAAGCACCTCTCAGGGAAACCTTGTTTAAAAAATTGATGAAAACATCGAACATGTGCATGCTTTTTAGATCTGACCGAATTTGTTCTTGCTGGACAAACTGTTAACCATGTGTTTTACAAAGATGTACTTGAAAGGCTCAGGAAAAGGGTGATTCGAGTGAGACTGGACGTTGCAGAAAAGAGGATGCTGCATCCTGACAATGCCCTACATCACAAGGCCACTTTCACCACAAAATGTTTGAGCTAAAAAGGCATTCCTGTTGTTCCATACCCTCCCCCATATTCACCTGATTTGATGCTTTTTGAAGCTTTTCTCTTCTTGAAATTGAAAAATTTGTTAAAAGCACGTCATTTTGGGACCCTGGAGAACATTCAAAAGAATGTGACCGACATTTCAAAGGTTCTACCAGTTGAAACATTTCAGTGTTACTGCTACTACAACTGTGGACGAGGACTCTGCCAGTGTGTAGCTATCAGAGGGAACTAGTTTGAAAGGGACAGTATTGTTGTTTGAAAAAAATAAAATTAAAACTTTGGTAGATAAAAAATTAGTCTCATTACTTTTCTTACACACGTCATATGTGTACAGTTGCCTTTTGTGACTGTGTAGCTCATTGTCTGTTCCTCCCCCATCTAAAATTGATATTTATCTTGTCAAGCATTTTGCACCAGTTACATAAAAAAATAAAAAGGAGTATATTTAATGTTACAGATTTCATTCTGTGGACATAAGTGTAGCAGTAGCCACAGACAAAGGATTGATAACACCAATTGTATTTGAAGCAGATAAGAAAGGCTTGATTCTTATAAGTCAGGATGTGAAGACACTTGCAGCAAAAGCCAGGGAAGGGAAATTGCAGCCTCATGAATTTCAGGTATGTATATGATCGTAGTGAAAAACATTGCAGCTGTGTGATCTGTGTGCAAATTTCATTATTTAATCTTAGACTTGCAGTTGTCAACATTCAGAATAGGAAGAGGAATGTATGCAGGCAGTCTTTATAGTAATAGGAAAATACTGAATGTCGTGAGACAGCATTACTTATCAAAACACAATGCAGTTCTTGGACAATCTTTGAAAGATGATTGAAGAGTGGAGTAAAGGGAACGCAGTAAAATGGTGAATTAACAAAGGATAATAGTTTGTGAATTGGTTGTCTGATGTAAATTGAGAATTCTAAATGAAATACCAGTATTTAACCTAAGTTGTACGTAGGCACAACAAAAAGACTGTCAGCAAGTAAGCTTTTGACTAAAAAGACCATTGGAAAAACACACACACACACACACACACACACACACACACACACACACACACACGCACACACACAGTGTCTGGCTGCTGAGGTCAGCTGTCGGGGGCACGTGTGTGTGTGTGTGTGTGTGTGTGTGTGTGTGTGTGTGTGTGTGTGTGTGTGTGTGTGTGCGCAGGCGCGCGCACATGTTTTTTATTTCCGAAAAAGGAGTCTTTTTTAGCTGAATGCTTACTTGCTAACAGTCTTTCTGTTCTGCCTATGTGCAACTCAACATCTCTGCTACATGATAAGCAGTTATTTGTTTCATAATATTGTCATTATTCCATCCTGGTTTTTCCATTGTTTAATACTTAACCTGAATAGTTATTGGGCTGCCACATCACAGGGTGGAAAAGAAGACTGACCATAACGAAGGCAAAGTCATATAAAGATTACAAAAATTGAATAAGTAAATTGCAGCAAGTATACAAAAACCAGAGGGGGCATAAGTAATACATTTGAGGTGTCACAAAAAGAGAGAGAAAAGATGGAGATGATAAGACTATTCTGGTATTAAAAAGGAGTTTCAGATTCTTGCTGACTTAGGAAACTGGGGTGGGTACTAGTGACTTCACTTCATGAAATCAGCAAAATGCTAATTCAGTTTTGAAGTGATGAATTCAACAAATTTCTTATGTATGAGGACCTGGACCTGAAAAATTCACATTTGCAATAAGTATAAATAAAAGTTCTGTCGCAAAATGAGATTTTATGTAATAAATGTCATTTCGTACAGATTTCTATTCAGATGAACGATTTTATCACAAATAGTTTGTAAATAGCTTTGTTTTCTGCTTATAAATATTCAAAAGTAACAAATTGTTTGCTACCGTTAGCAAAAGAACGTGTTTGCAGAATAAAAGGCACACTCTTGCACAAATACAGTGACAAGTATGCTCATAAGGTATGCTCTGGTCCCACATCAAACATTCAGTGGTTGAATGCTCACTGTAAGATGCACAATGCATATGACAACGTAGGACTCAGCCATGGGCCTAACATCTTTTAACAAAGAAACTCATGTATATATGCTAGCTAAAGTTGATATTCTGCAAAACTATGGACACTTTAATGTGGCTGTTTTAGATGCAGGGGTGTTGTGTAATATGGGTCCATAAGATACCAGTGGATGTTGGGCCTCATCTAAGTTCTTTACAGTGCTGCCAACCATAGCAAGCAGTTGCATAGTAGCTGTTAACAAATGCTTTGTGCACTCCTCTTTGCTTTTCTTTGTGTATTATTCATTGCTTCCCTTTTTATCACAGAAAACAGAACATGGATATCTGCTGGCTGCCCTATGAGAGGAAGGCAGTGTTTGTTCCCCCGCTCAGCGGTTCCACCTCTCGAGCCGCTGGTGTTCTCATTTGTTTATACTCATGACTATTTGGTATGTTGTTGTGTCTGCAATATAGCAACCATGCTGAGCATCCCTGTACAGCAAGGATAGTATTATTTTCGATTGTACTTCCAGCCTTCAGTACGTCATTGCTGCTATATGTTCTGTTGTCAAGTACGGGTTGCATGGTCCATGAGAGGGCTCTGTGGTAATCTGAGCTTCTATGCTACAAATTCAAAATCAGTTTTCTGTATATTTTGTAATTATCGTAGTGGGTGGGAAAAGAAAGATAGTGTCGAGAAAAACCTCGTATCAGAGCAGCATTCTGTTCACTGGTGAGAGAATGCTGCTGCTGCTGCTTCTCAACATGAACAGTCATTTGTTGGAAACTCAAATAGACCAAAAAGAAAATAAGTAAAAACTATGTTGGAAAAGATGTTGAAATTTTACCAAAAGAAAAAATTCCACCTTAAAGGTCTTGTTATAGAGAATGCAGGCTCCCCCTCCATGATCAGTTGTGTCTTCAGGCATGTAGCGTGCCATACTTTTAAATTTATACATATAATTTATACACATAATACAAGAAAATGCTTATTTCACTAGAAACAATTGTTACATTTTGAGGTCCACACTTGGTCATTTTCTGATGAATTGTCTGGGTCCTGTACGATGGTACTATGTATCTACTGTGGACCATACCTTTTATCTTCTAGAAATGTACGAAGGAGGGGTGTGGCAGCAGCAGTCGAGAACACTCAGAAGTAGGAGTTCCAGGTTGCAGGTTGTGTGGGTAAGGTAGTGGGGGAGTGACCAAGCATTGAGTCTTGAGGCCACAGTCCATCCTGTTTGTTGCTGGCAGTCCTATCAGGGAATGCTAACAAAGTAGCGACAGTACTTCATCCCAGTCAGAATTGAGATGGAAGCTGCTGTCTCTGTTCACTGCATTCTCATGCACTCTTTCATTATACCTTCTCAGCACACTGTTGCATGACCTTTGCGTCCTTCAAGAAAATAACCAACATAGCTAAATAGAAGTGTTACATACTGCATTTACCCAAGTATAAGATGCCCCTTTTTTGAGAGGCTCCATGAGAAAATTGTATGTTTAATATATTCTGACTAATCAAAATTACAAACTGTTTCAGTGATATAAAGTATCTGCCTAAAAAGTTTAACATTATACGTAATCTAAACTATGGCATGTATTAATTGTGTACATTTTTATAATACAAGGATAAATAAAATAAAAAAGAAATGGTTTACGTTAATTTTTATCTTCGTTGCCCTTTTGGCTGAAGCCAGTCTTGTATCACAGTTTTTAGTCATCATTGTCACATTCGTCATTACTGCTATCATGATCTGGGATGACAGTTCCATGTAATCAATGACAGGAAGAAATGGGGCAATGTGTTTCTGTATATGAGTAGTGATGAAGTTTATCCTCTTGGTTGACACGTATATTCCACTGTTTCTTTTGAAAATGATGATATTTCCGAGCTTGTGGGACCTGAGAACACTGTTATTTATTCCAAATACATAGTAGATCTCATATCTATATTTATGTGAGAATATGGCAATATTCCTTTGTGTCTTCTGTCCATGCGTGATGTTCACTGCTGCTATCTCATTGGCTGTGCCGAACCAGCAGCTGACACGCCCATTTTTATTCTCATCATACCTCACGGCAAACTTTGACAACATTGCAGAATGAAACACTCAAGTATGACACTGGCCCCTATCTAGATTGTTGCCATCTCCTGCAGAAATGTATACTTTTGTTGACTGTTTGTCCAATTTTAATAACTTCAATTCCTACTACAAATGGATTCAGCCAAACTGCAATTTAATTCTGGTAGATGTCCATAAAAAGCCAAAGCATGCTTCTTACACTTCCATAGTTGACAGCTCGATGCAATATGCTGCCCACTCGCCGCTCCCCTCCTCACGCTCAACATAGGACTCAGAAAAGCATAGATGCAGTCTTTTTTCCCGTTTTACTCTTCCAAGTTCTTCAAATTAAATATATGCCAAAGCTTTGTCTGTAAATGCAAGATGATTCACGTATGAATCTATTACACAATGTAACAATGTTGAACTCAACAGCAAAAGTTCAATCTTTCTTAAAATTGAATAATAATGGAAAGATAGTCAGCAGTCTCCTGAGGAAGATAGAAGAATAAGGTATCAGATAAATGGTGAGACTGTCTCCTCACAGAGGAATCAAATATTTTTGGGAGTTGTACAGAGATTCATCCCCCCACCCCCACGTATGGAGTTATCGATAAAATGAAATGAGCATATGGCATCGTTGGCCGGGAGGCTCCTATTCGGGGAAGTTCGGCCGCCAGGTGCAAGTCTTTATTTCATTCGATACCACAATAATAAAGAACCAAACATGAGATAACGCAGTATTGGTACTCCAAGAAAATTTACATCCAGAAAACCCCACTGAAAAGCTAATATCAGGTTGGGGCCTACTTCATTGTGAATCTGGACATACAAATGTACACTTTAAGCAGAATAGGGTATTTTAGTATGGTTTACGAAGTTCCGATACTCTTGGATAATCATGTGATGTTCTGTTTCTTTTATTACATTATGTAAGTTCTCTTAATGCATTAAACGTACTTCATACAGGGGGTGCAGGGGCAGTAACAACTGTTTTCTGGCTGCCAATGGCAGCTGATGAAATGAGTGTGTTTCTAATAGCTCGCGGGAAAATATTGCGAATGGTGGTTTGAAACGCGTCACTGTCAGTGTAAATATCCTTTTACGAAAGATAAATTGTGTTGCTTATGAGAATGTGCGATGAATTTCTTAAACCATAGATCGTTTGACTGTCATTTTAAACTTAAAATTTTACTGGCAAATTTGTGTGATGTATCTTAAAGTGTAACACATGTAAAAAAAGACCAATCGAAACCTTAACTTTTCTGGTGGCTAATTGATCTTCGAGAGCAGTATTATATGTGAAAGCGTACCTTCCCTTGCAGCCACACTTTTATATTAATTTAAATCATTAACTTTTCTTACTCGTGTGTTTGCGCTATTTAACAGCGATGTTGCTGTTGACTGACTACATCGCATGTTCTATGCTCTGAATACCTGCTTTCATTGACTGGTGAGATCACATGGCATGACCTATGACTGACTTACGAAAGCTCATCGCAATCTCAATTTCAATGCTTCGGAAACTAACTTGCCGAGTCTGGTGGAAATTCGAATTTATACTTTTGTAATATGAAAATATGCAGCGTACTTGTGGCTGCATATAATTTTTTTTTTTTACCCCGCTCGCGGTCGTTTACTGATGTGCTGGGAATTTCAGGCGGGTGCATGAAACCTTAACCCTTCAAAGGGTTGATAACTTTAACAGCCCCGAGGGAACGTGTCCTGTCATTTTACACAAAAAAAGTGTATTTTCGTTCGGGAGAAAATGTGTTTTTAACCAGGAAATCCAGGAATTTTTTTTCCTTGTCCGTGTATATACCCTGTATATTGCTTAATTCATCACTTGAGTTGGTTTTTGAAACTTTGTAAGTACTTTTTCACAGGATAATTTACATCTGTCTTCAAATGTCAGCGACTTCAGTTCTTTCAGCACCTTCAGGACATGCTCTCTTGGGTTGAACATTCATGCTGCCCCTTTTTGTGTCCATTCAGTATCCACTGTTATTCCTGGCTGGTATGGGTCCCACACACTTGAGCAATATTCTAGGGTGGGTCAAATGAGTGTTTTGCATGCAGTCTCCTTTGTAGAACAATTGTACATCAGTAGTAATCTACCAATGAACTGCAGTCTGTCTTCCTCCTGCTTTACCTACAACTTAGACTATGTGATAGTTGTTTTTCATATTCGTACAAATTGTTAGACCTAGGTATTTTTATGGGTTGCCCAATTACAACAGCGACTCACAGGTACTACAGTCAGAGGACAGTAGGTATCTTCATTTCATGAAGTGCATCATATTACATTACTGAACATATAAAGAAAGTTGCCAATCTTTGCTGGCTGAATATTTGCACAGCTCTTTCAGAAAGTGCTGCGTTATAGATAACTGTGTTGTTCGTGAAAAGTCTGAGGTTACTATTAATACTGTCGGCAAGATTATTAATATGTGACTCTCCATCCAAGATAACTTACTGTATCCTCCCTACCAAAAATTGCTCAGTCCAGTCACAAGTTTCACATCATACCCTGTATGATAATAATGTTGGTAATAAGCATGGATGTGGTACTGAGTCAGATGCATTTTGGAAATCGAGGAATACTGTGTCTGCCTGACTGCACTGCTTTCATCAATGGCTTTCAGTATGTGATGTGAGAAAAGTGCGAGATGGATTTCACATGTGAAAGGCAGATTTCAGACTACCTAACAGATCAAAACGAAAATTTCTGTTCTGACACTGACAATGTTGAGTGTTTATGGAAAAAGTTCAAGGCAATCGTAAAATGCGTTTTAGACAGGTACGTGCCGAGTAAAACTGTGAGGGATGGAAAAAACCCACCGTGGTTCAACAACAAAGTTAGGAAACTACTGCGAAAGCAAAGAGAGCTTCACTCCAAGTCTAAACGCAGCCAAAACCTCTCAGACAAACAGAAGCTAAACGATGTCAAAGTTAGCGTAAGGAGGGCTATACGTGAAGTGTTCAGTGAATTCGAAAGTAAAATTCTATGTACCGACTTGACAGAAAATCCTAGGAAGTTCTGGTCTTACGTTAAATCAGTAAGTGGCACGAAACAGCATATCCAGACACTCTGGATTGATGATTGCATTGAAACAGAGGGTGACACGTGTAAAGCTGAAATACGAAACACCTTTTTCCATAGCTGTTTCACAGAGGAAGACCGCACTACACTTCCTTCTCTAAATCCTCACACAAATGAAAAAATGGCTGACATCGAAATAAGTGTCCAAGGAATAGAAAAGCAACTGGAATCACTCAACAGAGGAAAGTCCACTGGACCTGACGGGATACCAATTCGATTCTACACAGAGTACGCGAAAGAACTTGCCCCCCTTCTAACAGCCGTGTACCGCAAGTCTCTAGAGGAACGGAAGGTTCCAAATGATGGGAAAAGAGCACAGGTAGTCCCAGTCTTCAAGAAGGGTCGTCGAGCAGATGCGCAAAACTATAGACCTATATCTCTGATGTCGATTTGTTGTAGAATTTTAGAACATGTTTTTTGCTCACGTATCATGTCGTTTTTGGAAACCCAGAATCTACTCTGTAGGAATCAACATGGATTCCGGAAACAGCGATCTTGTGAGATCCAACTCGCTTTATTTGTTCATGAGACCCAGAAAATATTAGATACAGGCTCCCAGGTAGATGCTATTTTCCTTGACTTCCGGAAGGCGTTCGATACAGTTCCGCACTGTTGCCTAATAAACAAAGTAAGAGCCTACGGAATATCAGACCAGCTGTGTGGCTGAATTTAAGAGTTTTTAGCAAACAGAACACAGCATGTTGTTATCAATGGAGAGACGTCTACAGACATTAAGGTAACCTCTGGCGTGCCACAGGGGAGTGTTATGGGACCATTGCTTTTCACAATATATATAAATGACCTAGTAGATAGTGTCTGAAGTTCCATGCGGATTTTTGCAGATGATGCTGTAGTATACAGAGAAGTTGCAGCATTAGAAAATTGTAGCAAAATGCAGGAAGATCTGCAGCGGATAGGCACTTGGTGCAGGGAGTGGCAACTGACCCTTAACATAGATAAATGTAATGTATTGCAAATACATAGAAAGAAGGATCCTTTATTGTATGATTATATGATAGCGGAACAAACACTGGTAGTAGTTACTTCTGTAAAATATCTTGGAGTATGCGTGCGGAACGATTTGAAGTGGAATTATCACATAAAATTAATTGTTGGTAAGGCGGGTACCAGGTTGAGATTCATTGGGAGAGTCCTTAGAAAATGTAGTCCACCAACAAAGGAGGTGGTTTACAAAACACTCGTTCAACCTATACTTGAGTATTGCTCATCAGTGTGGGATCCGTACCAGATCGGGTTGACGGAGGAGATAGAGAAGATCCAAAGAAGAGCGGCGCATTTCGTCACAGGGTTATTTGGTAACCGTGATAGCGTTACGGAGATGTTTAACAAACTGAAGCAAGAGAGGCGCTCTGCATCGCAGTGTAGCTTGCTCGCCAGATTTCGAGAGGGTGTGTTTCTGGATGAGGTATTGAATATATTGCTTCCCCCTAATTATACCTCCAGAGGGGATCACGAATGTAAAATTAGAGAGATTCGAGCGCGCACAGAGGCTTTCAGACAGTCGTTCTTCCCGCGAACCATACGCGACTGGAACAGAAAAGGGAGGTAATGACAGTGGCATGTAAAGTGCCCTCCGCCAAACACCATTGGGTGGCTTGCGGAGTATAAATGTAGATGTAGATGTAGATGTGATGTTTTTGGCATCCATGCTGGTGGTTTGGTGGCCATTCTGTTAGAGATACCTCATTACATTTGAACTATTATACAACAAATATACGTCATGGATAATGGGCAGCAGTTTCGTGGATCCTTTGCTACTGTTCTTATAGATGAGTGTGGCCTGTGCTTTTTCCTAACTGATGGACAATATTTTTTATGAAAGGGATCTAAGGTAAATTATGCTTAAGAGGAGGCTAACTCAGCCAAAAATTCAGCATAGAATCTGATAGGGATTACCAAAGGCCCTGAACCTTCGTTCAGTTTTAACCATTTCAGATGTGTCTCAGTGCCACTTGTAATGGAACATATTAAAGGCTTTACTTTAATGAAGTATGTGATACCCTCCAAATTCAACCAGTTTAACGAGTATTTATGATTATAGAAGAGTTATTGTGTATGTTAACAATGATTGCACAACATGTCTCCATAAACAGTCAACCCATTAAATTATACTGAATAACTGACCCACACAAAAGTTAATATCACTTGATCACTGATACAGCAAATGTCATCATGTAAAAACACTAAGTTTATCTTAAATAATTAATATGAAGTACGAAAAATAGTAGCCAACTTAGGTATTTTGGATCTCCTTAAATAAAAATCACCCAGTGAAACCTATTTGTTCACTAGGAGCGTTTTCACTCAGTATTCACGTAATCAATCCTATTTTAGACGAAAACCAATGTAATTCTTAATAATTCATGTTACTTACTTATTTATGCAAATTAGAGAAGTCAATTGACAAACTTCTAAAAAATGGCCTTTTTGTAACAGAGAATTATTCTGTCAAGTCAACAAATCTGTCTGTCATTTTCATAACATGTTAAATTATGTCACTCGATGCAAATTAATAACTTATCTGCACAAATTATGATAACAGATGTACATGTGACTTATAAACTATATCTCTTTTTAGTAGTTCTTTGACAATGTTATAAATACAAGCAGCAAGAAGGGTCGAGGAGGCAGTCGGAATGTCACTTTGGTAGAGTGTGTTTGTGTGTTATTGTTTGAGGTGGATAAACAATGCAAAGAACATGCAATGGAAGTACTACTTTGTGTTGTGTCATGGTCTTTGGTGGACAGTGGAATTAAGATAGCCACCAGAGTAATAAATATTTGAAGGTTACATATTTGTTGGTTTCGCTCGTTCTTTATCATCAAAAGCACATAAAAAACACGGGACCTCATGTTTTTAACCCTAGACAACCAGACTTAGAGCCAGCATCAGCATCGAGACACAGCAGCGATCCAGCAAGCAGCAGCGATTACTACAACGCATTTTAATGGCGCCAACCAAACATCAAGTGCTAACAAGCTCCGTAAACGGGAGTGAAATAGTGCGATTACAGCAATTAGCTATATCAACGACTAGGCGACCATTACACACTGACACTAATATCTATTTCTCATCTTTTCAGTAATATGAGGAATAAATGGAGGAAATACTCCTGGGCTTTCGTTTGTAAAAGAACATTTGAAAGTGGAGTTGAGTTCTACAGTTCCTCCTCTCAATAAATATATGAACACAAAAATGATATATATTCAGATAAGTTAACATAGATCAGAAAATTAACTGCTTGACAATGAAAAGCAGGCTGGGTCTGATTGGAGTACCTTCAACCAAAAAGAAAAAGAAAAGTTGTGAAATGTAGTTTATGCTCATGTAAACAGAAACATCTCTGTAGGAATGAATTTTCTTTTCTGAAGAAAGCTTACATGTAACTGTCTTTACTGTGAATAGCTATCTATTCTTTTCATACTATGTTGATATTCCATCCTGGACTTTCCTTTGTCAGCTTTCATCCAAATATTTAACACAGCTACATTGTTGGAACACACAGTCTGGATGTGTTTAAAGAGTGATATAAAATACCAAACACTTTGATGTACTGCTGATTAAGTGAATGGATCTGTGGTTAAACATGGATTAACAGCTCATAAAACAGAATTCCCCGGTATATATTCACCAAAGTGCATTAACTGCCAAGGTGACCAGAACTTTTCTACAAAATTTATATAGAATTCAAACAACAGAAAGTCAGAGTTGGAATATCAACAATGTTCTGAAAGGATAGATTACTGACACGTTGAATTGCAGGCAGGCACAACAAAAAGGCTGGTACACATTGATCTTTTAGTCAAAGTGTTCTTGAGAAAACAATATGCGCACACCTCTCTCTCTCTCTCTCTCTCTCTCTCTCTCTCTCTCTCTCTCCCCCCCCCCCCTCTCTCTCCCCCCCCCCCCCCCCCCTCCTCACTCTCACACACACACAACTTAGTAGAAGTCAGTGCAAATTGTAAAACCAACAGATGGTCTTCACAGAGGTTGAGAGAGAGGGATCAGAAAATCCTCAACAGTAAATGAATCTCATCCTACATCAGAGCATACAGTTTAAGAATTGACATAGAGCAGGTACAACTCTGAGCTTAAGAAAGGCCATTTGGTACACACATTTCAAGAATTCTGACACTCCCATCCTAAGAGAGTATGCCTTGTACAAGAAATATTAGCTTGGTGATTAGTGAGCAAAGTGCAGTATGACCATATTCACAAATGATATTAATCATTACAGATTTACTAACTCACGGCCAACTTGTAAGTAGTAATTGTGATATCTCTCAAAGATCATATGTTCAGTGTATCTCCCAACATATGGCCCACTTATCAGAGAGACACTCAGGGAAATAATTCAATTTATTTCATCTATTGTTGCTCCCTAGGGATGTTAATGCTCATCATACTCTCTGGAATTTCACAAAAACTTGCTCCAGAGGCCAAAAACTAATCTCATGTCACAAAATTTATATCTGAAGCAGGAACCATGCAATGAACATCAGCTCAGAAACAGGGGACTCCAACTAAATATCCCTTCCACAACTAAACGGAATATATGCTTGACATCACTCAGGTATGGGAGTGATCTAGTGGATTATGCAATATAGAAGTAAAAATTTCAGCAGGCAAGACCACTAATTATAACTTTATTTATACTGACTGGTTTTGGCAGGTCTGAGCTGCTATCATTGGATCTGTAACCCATGTAGATCAAAAATTGCAAGCATAATCAGGTCAGATATTATAAGGCGGGGTACATATTTTCACAAAATGTATATGTACAACATCCTTTATACAAATACACCTCAATAATTGTCCATCATATGCGCAATTTATAATGTTAAGCACAACAGATGAGACAAGACTGAGTATCACAAGTTAAAGCAAAAATGTCAGTGTGCCTCCTGCTGGTAGTTCATGCCTTAAGAAATGAAATTTGTACAAGCAGCACACCATAATGTAGTAATCTATATATGCGTCAGTTGGATTAGGAGGTGACAAAATAAGTGTTCAAAACCCTAATACCTGTGGATAATGTATTAATATTCTGTATGTGTGCTTTCTCATCATTAAATGGCCAATAACTATGAAACTACAAAATCACACTTCTTTGGACACTGAAATGAAGAGTATCCTTTTGCCAGTAGCAGTTAAAATTTAGGTAGGGAATGGGACTGCCTTGGATGCTGCGAAATATTTAAAGAAGATAGCTTTACAATTTTGTTGTTTCTAAAGCTCTAAAAATAAAAGTGAATAAGGTATCTCAGTTTTACTGTCTAATAACATTTAAAACTTCACTGTTGAAATCATTTTGTGAAAGATTTCAATTTTTAGTTTATTTATTGTTAATTTCTTTTATTTGCTGTTGTCCAGGGTGGTACATTTTCCATATCAAATCTTGGAATGTATGGAATAAAGAATTTCTCAGCAATTATCAACCCACCACAGGCTTGCATTTTAGCAGTAGGAGGAACTGAAGTGAGGCTTATCGCTGATGACAAAGCTGAAAATGGGTAAGGACATTACTTTCACACATTAAATTGCCTGAATAGTCCAAATGTGTGTGTGCTCATTTTGTTGAGTAGCTTACAATTAATTGCCGCACATGCAGTGGACCATAAGACATAAGTTGTTGTTATGTAAGCTCCATACCAATTGGTACTAAAGTAAACATTTTGCTGTGTATGTAAGAAACTACTCTTGTTCTCATGATAAGTTAATTAATAATAAAGTAAAATTGCTGGATTGTGTCAGAATATAAGTGTCTTCTGCTACTACAGCTTCCTTTAATATGAATGTGGTCAACCATAGGTACAGGAAAATGTAGCTCATATTGTCTCCATTTTGGATTTCACAGGTATAAACCAGCCAGTTTCCTCTCTGTGACATTGAGTTGTGATCATCGTGTGGTGGATGGCGCAGTTGGTGCAACGTGGTTATCAGCATTTAGGCAGCTAATAGAGAAGCCCCATACAATGCTGCTCTAACCTCTTCCATTCCTGGCAATTTGTCTAGTCTGTGGATTTAAAACCTGTGTATTTTACACTGCCGATATTATAAGACTCGCCAACAATTAACTTTGTGAAAGGTACCTCAGTTATGGAGTCTCAGTGAATTGTGTGTGTCCTTTGTGTGTAATAGTTGGATGCATACTTCTGAAATATGCATTTGTTAGAAAGTGTATTGATTATGCATTTTACTCTGTATCATGTGCACCTTTTATTTGCAGAATACGATCTTTAATGATCGTAATGCATATAACTTGTCATAACTGGGAACAGTTGTCATAATATGCTGTCAAACAGTATATAATCCCAGTTTTTTTGTTGATGATGATCCTTTGGATTTGTATATAATTGTTGAAATACAGAAATAATTTATTGTGTTCCAGAATCGTCTATCAGTCTCTGAAAATGTAGGCATCTCATTTTTTATGTGTAAAAATTGTCAATAACAAATTTGAAAATCAATACTGTGGTTGTGTAATTCATGGATGAAATCTGTTAGCTATAATCCCCATACCATAACATACCACCTCTTTGTGGTTTACTTTTATGCCTAGTGCACTGAATCCGAATGCTTGAGCTGACCCTGCCTTATGGTATGTATACATCACACATTCAGTTATTTGAACATTAACTGCTTAATCTCAATTTAGTTCATTTTATACTTCTAATGCAGTTCCAAACTGAGCCTTCAATGACAGTATGAAAATTGTGGTTTAGCTCAAATCAATTGGCCACAGTTAGAGAACAGAATGTGGAAGGAACCTCTTAGACAGCATTAGATATAGTCAGTAATTCATGTGAATGCCAAGTTCTTTCACGAATGTCGTGGCAAATATCTTTGATATTTCAACAACAGATACGTCATTATCAGGTATGCAGGCTGGCTGTCAATCACCTTGTATACTTTTTGGTGATCATCACTAGTTCCACTCACCTGGTGACAGTGCAGGTATTATGTTCTTGGTTCACACTCTAACAACACTATCTGTGCACTGTCACTTTGTATGCACCACCAGTGTATCTATTGTCCATCATATTGGATTTATGTTTGTCAGTACCCTTTGCATTACTCAGGTTTCTATGATTTCAATTTCAATGGATTATTTAATTATGCAATTCCATAATTTCAGGGCTATGTCTGAATCTGTTGGGCAGAAATTCAGGGAGTGTCTAGACTGTTGACTTCCCTGGCTGTTTTAAATGTATTCAGCGCAGTATCCTTCCACAGTGCTGACCATGTGGTCTACATATGACAGGGAAAGGAAATGGTAAACTACTCACTTTCAACGAACCAAACTGACTTTGTGCTGCTTAGGACTATGTAATTTTTGGTGGAACATAAATCACACCGTATGCTTTTCCGTACTTGGTTGATATTGCCACAGTCAAACAGTAACACGTAGAAGAAAGGAGGTGGCTTGTACCTTCTGTTTCCTGAGTTGTCCCCACAGTCCACTGTTAAAGATGGGGAAAAAATGATGAATTTGCTATTCATTATAACCATTGAAGTAAAATCAAACAATGGAAAATCCAGGATGGAATGTAACAATACCAGAGAAGGTTGCTACTCACCATATAGTGGAGGTGCTGAGTCGCGATAGGCACAACAAAAAGTTTCACACAATTGTAGCTTTTGGCTATTAAGGCCTTTGTCAGCAGTACACACACACACACACACACACACACACACACACACACACACACACACATATACACACACACCTTGCACACACGTCTGCACGCCCAGAGAGCTGAAACCACACTGCGAACAGCAGCACCAGTGCATGATGGGAGTGGCGATTAGGTGGGGGTAAGGAGAAGGCTGGTGGGGGGGAGGGGGAGGGATAGTATGGTGGGAGTGGCGGACAGTGAAGTGTTGCAGTTTAGACAGGGGGCAGGAGAGAAGGTGCGGAGGAGGGAGGGGGTAAGTAGCAGAAAGGATAGAAATACACTCCTGGAAATGGAAAAAAGAACACATTGACACCGGTGTGTCAGACCCACCATACTTGCTCCGGACACTGCGAGAGGGCTGTACAAGCAATGATCACACGCACGGCACAGCGGACACACCAGGAACCGCGTCGTTGGCCGTCAAATGGCGCTAGCTGCGCAGCATTTGTGCACCGCCGCCGTCAGTGTCAGCCAGTTTGCCGTGGCATACGGAGCTCCATCGCAGTCTTTAACACTGGTAGCATGCCGCGACAGCGTGGACGTGAACCGTATGTGCAGTTGACGGACTTTGAGCGAGGGCGTATAGTGGGCATGCGGGAGGCCGGGTGGACGTACCGCCGAATAGCTCAACACGTGGGGTGTGAGGTCTCCACAGTACATCGATGTTGTCGCCAGTGGTCGGCGGAAGGTGCACGTGCCCGTCGACCTGGGACCGGACCGCAGCGACGCACGGATGCACGCCAAGACCGTAGGATCCTATGCAGTGCCGTAGGGGACCGCACCGCCACTTCCCAGCAAATTAGGGACACTGTTGCTCCTGGGGTATCGGCGAGGACCATTCGCAACCGTCTCCATGAAGCTGGGCTACGGTCCCGCACACCGTTAGGCCGTCTTCCGCTCACGCCCCAACATCGTGCAGCCCGCCTCCAGTGGTGTCGTGACAGGCGTGAATGGAGGGACGAATGGAGACGTGTCGTCTTCAGCGATGAGAGTCGCTTCTGCCTTGGTGCCAATGATGGTCGTAAGCGTGTTTGGCGCCGTGCAGGTGAGCGCCACAATCAGGACTGCATACGACCGAGGCACACAGGGCCAACACCCGGCATCATGGTGTGGGGAGCGATCTCCTACACTGGCCGTACACCACTGCTGATCGTCGAGGGGACACTGAATAGTGCACGGTACATCCAAACCGTCATCGAACCAATCGTTCTACCATTCCTAGACCGGCAAGGGAACTTGCTGTTCCAACAGGACAATGGACGTCCGCATGTATCCCGTGCCACCCAACGTGCTCTAGAAGGTGTAAGTCAACTACCCTGGCCAGCGAGATCTCCGGATCTGTCCCCCATTGAGCATGTTTGGGACTGGATGAAGCGTCGTCTCACACGGTCTGCACGTCCAGCACGAACGCTGGTCCAACTGAGGCGCCAGGTGGAAATGGCATGGCAAGCCGTTCCACAGGACTACATCCAGCATCTCTACGATCGTCTCCATGGGAGAATAGCAGCCTGCATTGCTGCGAAAGGTGGATATACACTGTACTAGTGCCGACATTGTGCATGCTCTGTTGCCTGTGTCTATGTGCCTGTGGTTCTGTCAGTGTGATCATGTGATGTATCTGACCCCAGGAATGTGTCAATAAAGTTTCCCCTTCCTGGGACAATGAATTCACGGTGTTCTTATTTCAATTTCCAGGAGTGTAAAAGAAATTAAAAGACTGGGTGTGGCGATGAAATGACGGCTGTGTAGTGCTGGAATGGGAACAGGGAGGGGGCTGGATGGGTGAGGACAGTGACTAACAGGAGGGTTATGGGAACATAGGATGTACTGCAGGGAAAGTTCCCACCTGCGCAATTCAGAAAAGCTAGTGTTGGTGGGAAGGATCCATATGGCACAGGCTGTGAAGCAGCCATTGAAATGAGGGCTATCTTGTTTGGCAGCGTGTTCAGCAACAGGATGGTCCACTCGTTTTTTGGTCACAGTTTGTCAGTGGCCGTTCATGCAGACAGCCAGCTTGTTGGTTGTCATGCCTATGCAGAATGCAGTACAGTGGTTGCAGCTTAGCTTGTAAATCACGACTGGTTTCACAGGTAGCCCTGCCTTTGATGGGATAGGTGATGTTTGTGACCGGACTGGAGTAGGTGGTGGTAGGAGGATGTATGGGATAGGTCTTGCATCTAGGTCTATTACAGGGGTATGAGCCATGAGGTAAGGGATTGTGAGCAGGGGTTGTGAAAGGAAGGACGAGTATATTGTGTTGGTCCGGTGGATGGCGGAATACCACAGTAGGAGGGGTGGAAAGGATAGTGGGCAGGACATTAACATTTCAGGGCATGACAAGAGGTAATTGAAACCCTAGCGGAGAATGTAATTCAGTTGCTCCAGTCCCAGATGGTACTGAGTTATGAGGGGAATGCACTTCTGTGGCCGGATTGTGGGACTTTGGGAGATGGTGGGAGACTGTAAAGATAAGGTACAGGAGATTTGTTTTTGTACAAGGATGGGAGGATAATCACGCTCAGAGAAGGCTTCAGCGAGACCCTCTGTATATTTTGAGAAAGACTGCTCATCACTGCAGATGCGACGACCTTGGGTGGCTAGGCTGTACGGAAGGGACTTCTTGGTATGGAATGGGTGGAAGCTGTCGAAGTGGAGGTATTGCTGGTGGTTAGCAGGTTTGATATGGGTGGAGGTACTGACGTAGCCATCTCTGAGGTGAAAGTCAACATCTAGGAAGGTGGCTTGTTGGGTTGAGTAGGACCAGGTGAAGCAAATGGAGGAGAAGTTGAGGTTCTGGAGGAATGTGAATAAGGTGTCCTCACCGTCAATCCAGATGGCAAAGATGTTGCATTTGCATGATGTGAGTGTGTGTGCGCATGTGCATGTGTGTCTACTGCTGACAAAGGCCTTAATGGCCGAAAGCTATAATTGTGTGAATCTTTTTGTTGTGCCTATCGTGACTCAGCATCTCCGCTGTATGATGATTAGCAACTTTCCTTCTCTGGTGTTGTTACATTGGAGTAAAATATCATTTCAAAATCTAGTTCAGCTGTTAAGCTTTCGGCATCCAATGGGTTACCAACGTTTTATATCAATGTTTGATAACACTTCATCTATACTGAATGGTTGTGACTGTCTGCTTGCAGAAACAGGTTCATATGTGTGAATTTGCAGTGAACACTATGCCTAAGTGTGCAATCCACTGTTTTCCCAATTAACAAATCCAGAAATGGCAGTTTTCATTCTGATTCCCCTTACCTTTCACAGTGAAGGTTTGGAGGTTCTGAATTTAGCCTTTGTAGGAAGCTATCAGGATTTTTTTGCCACTTATGACTTCTTTCAGTTCTGGCAGTTCTTGTTAATCTGAAAAATGCCAAATTGCACCATTATTCGGAGTCCACATTAAGACGTTCCCTGTGGCTCAGCCCACCATGTGTCATGATCCAATTCTTCCCACCTGATAGGTGTGAATTTCGGTGAATTCCCGAAATTGCGGAAGCAATTATTATGTCAAATTTTAAACTGCAAAGGGCTCAAAGGTATATATTTAGTTACCAGGAGATAAATAATTCAAATATGTTATTGCTTCCATTCAGCCACCGGTGGCTTGATAACTTTTTCGTGCTGGATTTCAATTGTTGGGGTAATCTGTGTTCCTTTTCTGTTGTGCTCTTTTAGTGCCAAATGCTTCTGAAAACAAGCCACTTATTTTCGTGTATTGAAATACACACCCTTACATAATTGGATAGATAAAAAATCTACTCACCAAGTGGCAGCAGAAGACACACACTTCTCAGGCTGGAACAACCGAGTGTGGCGATGATGTTCCACACATGGAATTGACGCTTTGAATCGCTTTTTAGATCATTTTAACTGTCTACATCCTAGTATTCAATTTACTATGGAAATTGAAAGTGATTGTAAACTTCCATTTCTTGATGTTTTAGTTCAAAGAAAGGACGATGGGACTTTTGGACACAGTGTGTATCAGAAACCTACTCATACTGACCGCTATCTTCATGTGACCAGCTGTCATCCACCACACCAACGTAGTGGAGTTTTGCAGACTCTGGTGAAAATAGCTTATGCCATTTCTGACGAGGAACATTTGAAATAAGAACTTGATCGTTTGAAGATTGTTTTTAAACAGAATGGATATACAGAACAACAAATATGCCGTGCTCTTCAGTTTGGTCCGTCACGCGAGCCAATAGAGGATACTTTTGAAGCTGTTGCTTATTTACCCTTTGCGGGAAGTATATCATCCAAAATTTCAAGAATTTTAAGAAAATATGATATTAAAAGTGTTTTTTATGCCGGTGGCCAAGACAAGAGCCCTTCTTGGCTCAGTTAAAGATTCTTTGGGCTTGAGGAAGCCTGGGGTTTATGAAATTCCATATTACTGTGGATAGAAGTATATTGGTCAAACTATTCAGGACCAGTGTGTGGAACATCATCGGCACACTCGGTTGTTCCAGCCCGAGAAGTCGGCAGTGGCAGAACACTGCCTCAACAAAGTACACAGGATGATGTATGACAGGACACAATTGATCTCTCCTGCTTCTCGCTATTGGGAATGTGTTCTTAAAGAATCCATTGAAATTAGATTATAAAGTAATATTATTAACAAGGATAAAGGTTTTCCTGTAAATGAGAGATGGAATCCGATTTTGTCCAACATTAAACAACAACAGTCTTCTTTTCAATCATTGGATTCTTCCAACTAGTGCTGTTGTGATTTATCATTCTTGCTGTCTTCTCCAACCAGCACGCTGCGTGTCTACTTGCCGCCAGGAGGCACTGTCCATCATCTCGCGCATGTGTGGTGCTCTGTCCGTAGTGTATAAAGGTTTCCGTCGTTGTGGCTGGAATTCAGTTCTGGCGAGGCAGTGCACGAGCATTAACTCACCTGAAGATGGCGGCCAGCTGGTCCGCCGAAATATTATGTCTAGATGACGACATTATCTGACTGCAAACCTGTGATGAATATCATCTGCAGAGTAACTTTCAAAATGCTCTAACCTCTGGAAGAGATGCAATTGATGACTCTGTGATTACTCAGTGAGGAAGATCGGTATTTAGGCAGTATATCCCCAACAAGTCTCACAAGTATGGTGTAAAACTGTACAAAATTTCTACTGAGCCTTGCCTTGTGTATCTATCAATGGAAAGACAACAAACTGAAAGGTGCAGGTCATGCTAAGGCTATCTCTATGGAAATATATGAGCGTCTTTTTGGAAAAGGTCACATTTTTTATACTGGCAGTTTCTATACAGACATTTCTCTAACCCATAAGTTGTTAGATAAAACTATGCTTCCCTGTGGAATAATTTGTCCAAATAGAGCAGGACTCCCCAAGGATATTGTCAAGAAGCAGCTTAAAAAGGGGGAAATATGTGGAGCAGAGAACAATAATGGAGCCAAAATTTTTTACTGGATGGATAAAAGGAGATTTTAATGACTTCATTGGTTTCTGAACATACTGATTTTTTAGGGAACCCCGGGAAAAACAACAGACTGAGAGAAGTCGTAATGAAACCAAAGGCTGTGGTGGGTAAATGACAAAAAAGGCATTGATATTAGTGACCAGATGTCTTCGTATTATTCACCATTGGGGGATGGGGTGAAATGGTGAAGAAAAGTTGCAACGGAACTTCTACTAGGGACCTCTGTAGTAAACACTTAGACTCTGCATTGTGAAAGGAGAACAACATCATTGCAAAATTTTAAAGAGTGCATTGCCTTGTATTTATATTGTGTATGCTACCTGTGCCACTCGTCCATCAAGAAAGTAAGCCTATGCTTTGGGAAAAATGGAGGGACTAGTAAGAAAATTTTGGCGTCACAGCACATTGTGCTACAAAAGGATTTTTGCTTAGGAAGGCAAAAAACGAAGCAGACAACAAAACAAAGAGAGTTAAAATCTTCTGCAGTGACTGCCCAGGACAACCTAAAATGTGCATCAGTTGTTTCGCTGAAAACCACATCCAGGAATGACTTTTTAAGACTGCAGTGTTCAAACAGTGCAAAGGTTGTGTTCATAATTATTTTTTGTATTGTTTGTATATGTTGTTTATGTGTTTTGCAAATAAATTAGTAGGGTAAAATGCCCTTCAAAAATGGACAGGAGACAATAAAACCAAGAATGACTTTTTAAGACTGCTGTTATTAAAGAGTGCAAAGTTTACATGAAAACAATTTTTTTCTATTGTTTCCTGATTTACCAAATAAAGCAGTATGGTAAAAAAATGTCCAACAACACCACATTATTTGAGGTTCATTTCAGGGCCTACCTGGCCACGACTGCAGCAGTATATGCAGCAATATGTCCCCTTTATTATAGACAACCCAGCAAGCACTTACATGGTGAAGTGATGTAATACACAGGTATAATTAAACTTGCGACATTCAGGACACCAGTGACCCGAGCCACATTTCAGCGAAGTTTTCGTCAGGTCACCATTGGGTCAGTACACAATACAGGTTAAACATCAAATCTTCCTCCACATGGAACGTGTCAAATTATCAGTCGTACGTAAATGCCTAAGTCAGGTCAAAGAGAAGAGGAAGGCGACGGCACACTGTCTCCAATAGGACCAAGCCAAATATAGCACTATGCCGTTCAAGCCAACTTTTGTGTTGGACAGCTTTATTTTACTTTACTTAGTCTGCAGCTTTATTTTACTGTTAGTTGGAAAGCCCTGACATCTGATGTCACTGGTTTCCCAAGTTCAATGATTGTTTAGCATCGGATTCATGTTTCTGTTGCTGAGATACAAGTACAATACGGTAATGTCTTCTTGTTCTCCAAATTCACAATGTGGTGAGTCCACCCTCCATATTCGGTGTGTGTGTGTGTGTGTGTGTGTGTGTGTGTGTGTGTGTGTGTGTGTGTGTGTGTGTGTGTTGTTTGACGACGTACTTATAACTGATGTTTAGGCATTTAAAGCACTTACGACAACTTTAGATGTCCTGCAGTTACATGAAATCTTAATGATACAATCTATTTGTACAAGGGGGCTTTCAATAAATACTGCAACATTCTTTTTATCTTTTCTGAAAGCAGGTTGGTAGTGTTCTTCGGGCTGTTGGGAGGGTGAGGAAAAACAGTCCAATGAAGTTTTATGAGCTCCTCTTGGGTGTGCAGTCATCCGTGAGCCCTTGCGTTTTCATGGAGGAGGAGACTTTTATTTGAATTTTTGTCGTGACGAACATGCTGAAGTCATTTTTTCAATTTCCAGAGGGTAACACAATATACTTCAGAGTTCACCATTGCACCATGAGGGAGGACATCAGACAGAATAAATCCCAGAAGTCCATCACCATGACTCTACCTGCTGAGGGTGTGGCTTTGAACTTCTGTGACAAAAAATTTTCACAATCAGGCTCTTAACAAGTGAGCAGTTTCACACAGACGGTCCTTCATTGCTCTTTATGGTCTTCTGTTATGCACTGAGAAACCCAGTGGGCACAAACGTTTTACCTCAACTGGTAAGCAAGTCCGTCAACCCTGCCGAGATGTCCAGTTGTGCAATGAGGTGTTTGATTGTGATCTGTCAATCGCCTTGATGAATATGTCCACAAGTTCCAACATTGAAGCAGACGCAAGCAAGTGCCTATGGATATCTAAGATGCTCCGGTTTTCCACCAAAATAACTCAATGCCAGCTCTCTATTGGAACGCACCTCAGTTACAAATGCAATTTTGAAGGTTACGTATAGGCCGCCATGTATTGGAACTTCATGAAATTATAGGGACGGATGCAAGAATATTCCCCTATGTTTTACAAAAAGTCAACTTTTTTTCAATCGAAATTGGCCGAGAGGAAAAAAAAGTGTTGCATTACTTACTGAACGCGTTTCATACACCAGTGAAACGCAGATATACATCTGTGTTCTTCACTATAATAATGATCTGATGCTCTGTGGTAGCACTAGACATTTTGTATTCTGTCCCATTTTTCTTTTACATTAAAAAATATGGTATGAAATCTATCATATTGCTGACTTCCCATGGTAACCACTTCTTTTGCTAACATATCAACCACTTCATTATGATGAAGTCAACAATGGCCTGTTACCCATACAAAAATAACTTGGTTATCTTTCTCCAATTACTCTACATGTTATGTGGGAATATATTGTACAGCAGAGAGGTGTTATGACATTCTGTGTGATGGTTTTTAAATACTTTTAGTGTCTGACAGTATGAGAGTCTTCTGGTCAATATTCTGTTAAGCATACTCCAGTGCCAACAAAGTTGCTGTTGCTTCTGATTTTGTAAAAAGTGTTCCTTGGTGGAGAGTGTGTGTGTGTGTGTGTGTGTGTGTGTGTGTGTGTGTGTGTGTGTGTGTGTGTGTAGGAAGGGAGAGAGAGATGAAAATTATAGTTGTACCTCTGCATCTGTATTAGGGTTTTCTTATCCTGAACCTCCAGATAATCTAAGATGAGAAGAAGTGTACCTGTCCCATTTTTTGGTGTCATATTTATCTAAAAATCTCTTCCCCCATGCTGTCTATTGCTCTTGCCGTTTTAAATTGGCAAGGTTTCATTACGAACTTAACAACTACGAACCATTGGTGAAAATGGAATGGAGGGTCCAGTACTTTGATCAGCGGGCTGTATTTTGTCGGAATTTACACACTTCTTGGTTTGGAAAGAGTGTCTCGTGCGAGAAATGAAGTTAAATGAAACCAAGCTGTGCAGCGACATATTACTTGAAACTACAGAAAATACGTGTAATAGCACTAGTGTCAGGCAGCAAATGGCCAGTCTTGAATAAGCACACTAATGTTATATTCCCTTTCTTTTTCTGACCTAATATTTTCTAATAACTCATTATACACACATTTAAGTGCTACAATATAAACAAATTATTTGTGATTTCAATTAATGTATGTTGGCTTCACTTGCCTAACAATTCAATGAAAGAATTATGTTATTAAATTATTATTCTGAATTCTTTCAAGTATGTGAGAGATTGGTTTAGTACAATATGTACTTATTTCAGAGCTAAAGCTCCCTCTTTAGGGAACTAATTGAAATATTCATAGTGACCATATTCTCCAAAAGACTTCAGCTTGAAGAAACAAAATTTTAAAGGTACCTCATATAACGGAAATTGCAAGAATCATCTTGCCTGGAGTTTATCATGAATCCTCACATAAGGCTCAGCAATCTCATCAGCTACATTCCACTGTCTGTAAAGTAAGTAAAACCATTACCAGTGGCCACGACTATGACTCAACATAAGTGATTTCAAAGTTTCCTAGTTAAAACAAGTTTATTTTGCCCTACAAATCGGTCCTACATATGAGGTGACTGGAACATTGGTCTAGGTGCTCAAAACTCCCACAGTAATTCTATAACACACACTGAAGTCCCCTTATAGCAGTTCAAAACCATATATTGTATCCAGTTAAAAGTTTCCCGATCTTACGTAGCCAATTCACTGTTCATCGAGCACTTACACCTTCCACAGTGACTTCTGGACAGGTACACGTGCAATGCTTCCTCACTCCCCAAAAAATGCCACCCTCTTCCAACTGCTAACTATATTGCACTCATTCATGTAAGCTACCACCTAGAGGCTGTAGTACTACAAAACTGGACTTAAAGAAATATCAAATAGTTCAGTTAGTTACTAGTTCTGCTATGTTACAAGAAAAATAAAATATACTTTAAATTTTTTTAAATGCAATGCATAACCTTTTCAGTAATGAAGATGATGTAAGTTTTGCTGTCACTTTAATTTGCCTCTAATATGGCTTCAATAGGAAAACAAAAAATTCCAGTTAAAATGAAATTTAATACACTGCGCAACAAGACATCCACTTATGACGCATGTAGTAGTGGCGTTGGACGTCCAAACTTACGTGGGTGACAGCAGAATTTCTGAAAATGTCATCGTAGAACTTGATTACAATAGTTTCATCAACTCTATAAACTTGAGATAAGTTTGAATATTGAAATGCAATGGCAGTGGTCTTACAAAATTGGCTACAGAAACTAAGTAAATTGTTTCAAGAATCAGATGAAGTATATAAATCTCTTTAAATTTCCTGTTACTGAATTTGCTTCATTCAAACATGAAATGACATTCCTGGATGTTCTGTAGACTTTACACTGCATAGGAATTAACATACACTGAATACAATATACTTCTATTCAAGCCTTCACAGTTGCCCCATTCAAAAGCTTATTATGTATAACTGCTTTAGAGCTTTTTTCAACTTTTGTCATGACTAAAAAAAAATTTGCTCCCTCAGCCAGTCCTGTTTAGAGCCTTTCTTGTAGCTCCTTCTCTTGCCCCATATAGAAATTAAGCAGTGCGTTTTATGTCTTAAACACACTGGACTTGCCGGCCGAAGTGGCCGTGCGGTTAAAGGCGCTGCAGTCTGGAACCGCAAGACCGCTACGGTCGCAGGTTCGAATCCTGCCTCGGGCATGGATGTTTGTGCTGTCCCTAGTTAGTTAGGTTTAACTAGTTCTAAGTTCTAGGGGACTAATGACCTCAGCAGTTGAGTCCCATAGTGCTCAGAGCCACACTGGACTTGCATTCAGGAAAATGATGGATCAAACCCACATCTGGCCATCCTGATTTAGGTTTTCCATAATTTCCCCAGATTGTTTGACGCAAATGCCAGGATGGTTCCTTTGAAAGGGCCTGACCGACTTCCATCCCCATCCTTCCCAAATCTGAGCTTCAGCCCTTCCCAAATCTGAGCTTCAGCTCCATCTCTAAAGACCTCACTGCCCATGGGATGTTAAAAACTAATCTCCCTCTCATGTCTTCATTTTGAGAAAATAAATACTTGCGGATTAAAAGAGACCACTCACAGTAAAGCAGGGGCATTAGTTGCTGATAGGCTCACACAATAGAAAGAAAACTTTATAGCTTTCAACCCCTGCATGGTGCCGGGCTGGACGAACAGTGCCAGTTCTGATCTTAACAGTCTGCCACCTTATTTGTTGATCGAAGAGTGTGTACTGCACTTCAGCATGTGGACTAGGTTGTGGGGTTGGGGTGGTGTCGGGGAGAAGGATTGGGGTTGGGTGGCTAGCAGCTTGTAGGGAGGCAGCTGGTTTGCTAGCTAGGAATTTGGGACCGGGGGAGGGGTCAGATCCAGTGGAGAGCGGCACATGCTGATGGTGATGTCATTATGAGAACGGGTAGGGGGTGACAGGACAAAGGAAAGGAACACAGTTGGATGGAGAGTATGAGGACAGTGGGTTACTGTAGACTGAGGACAGGGTGATTATGGGAGTGGAGGATGTGTTTTAAGAATAACTCTCATCTGCAGAGTTCAGAAAAGCTGGTGGTGGAGGGAAAGATCAACATGGCTTGGGTTGTGAAGCAGCCATTGAAATTGAGCATGTGCTCAGTTGCATGTTGTGCTGCTGGGTGGTCAGCTTTGTTCTTGCAACAGTTTGACAGTGGCCATTCATCATGTTGGGCAGCTGGGTGGTGGTGATACCAGTATAAGAAGCTGTGCAGAGTTTGCAGCAAAGTTGATATATAACATAGCTGCTCTCACAGGTGGCCCAGCCTGTGAGAGGATCGGGTGGGTGGTTTGGGCAGGTCTTCCACCTTGGTCTACCACTGATATGATTCTGTGGCAAGGGACTGGGAGTGAGAGTGGCATATGGATGGACTAAGATGATGTGTAGATTGGATGAGCAATGGAACACCATTATAGTAGTGGTGGGAAGGACCTTGATTAAGTTCCAGTCCTGGTTGGGGAGGGGGGGGGGGGGGGGGGGGGGGGTTGCTCCTTTGTAGCCAATTCTTGGGAGAGTGTTAGGATATTGACAATGTAAGTATAGACCAGATATGGCTTGAATTCAGAGAAAGAGTATCAACAGCATTTGTGAGATTTATACTAAATAAATTAACAAACAATGGAGCTGATAACCCACAGTACACAAAACAGATCAGAAAGCTGTTGCAGAAACAATGAAGAATGCAAAACTGTTGCAGAAACAATGAAGAATGCATGCCAAATTATAACAAATTCAAAATCCCCAACACTGGTGATCTTTTACAGAAGCTCGAAATTTAGTGCGGACTTCAGTGTAAGATGCTTATTACAGTTTCCACAATGAAACTTTGTCACAAAACCTGGCAAAAGATCCAGAGAGATTCTGGTCATAAAGTATGCTAGCAGCAAGATGGAATCAGTACCTTCTCTGCGTGACAGAAGTGGAAATATTATAAGTAACAGTGATGCTAAAGCAGAGTTACTAAACACAGCTTTCTGACATTCCTTCACCAAAGAAGATAAAGTAAATATTCCAAAAACTGAATTGAGAACACCAGCCAACATGAGTAACTTGAAAGTAAATATGCTTGGAGCAGTGAAGCAGCTGAAGAAAAGCAAGTCATCCCATCAAGACTGTATATCAATTAGGTTCCTTTCAGAGTATGCTGATACAATAGCTCCATACTTAACAATCTTATACATCAAAAGATATGTACCCAAAGTCTGGAAAGTTGCACAGGTCACACCAGTATTCAAGAAGGGCAGTAGGACTGATCCACTAAATAACAGGCCCATATTTCTGGCGTTCCTCAAGGTAGTATTATAGGCCCAGGCTTTCTGCTGTTCCTGAGCTACATAAACAAGTCAGGAGACAATCTGAGCAGCCGTTTTATGTTGTTTGCTGATGGTGCTGTCGTTTATGTGTAGTGAAGTCATCAGAAGATCAAAACAAATTGCAAAACGACGTAGATAAGAAATCTGTATGCTGCAAAAATCGGCAGTTGACCCTAAATAATGAAAAGTGTGAGGTTATCCACATGAGTGCTAAAAGGAACCCGTTAAACTTAGGTTACACGATAAATCAGTTAAATCCAAAGGCCATAAATTCAACTAAATACCTAGGAATTACAATTACAAACAACTTCAGTTGGAAAGAACACGCAGAATGTTGGAGGGGAGGCAAACCAAAGACTGTGTTATTGGCAGAACAATTAGAAAATGTAACAGATCTACTAAAGAGACTGCCTACACTAGGCTTGTCTGTCTTCTTTTGGAGTACTGCTGCATGGTCTGGGATCCTTACCAGTGAGGATTAACAGAGTACATTGAGAAAGCTCAAAGAAGGCAGCACATTTTGTGTTATCAATAAATAGGGAGCGAGTGTTGTGGACATCATTAGAACCAAGACATTTCTTGTTGGGGTAGGAACTTCTCACGTAGGATCTTCTCACGAAATTTCAATCACCAACTTTCTCCTCCAAATGTGAAAATAGTTTGTTGATGCTCACCTACATAAGAGAAACAATCACCGTAATAAAATAAGGGAAATCAGAGCTCGCACAGGAAGATATAGGTGTTCATTTTTTCCGCGTGCTGTTAGAGAGTGAAATAATGTAGAATTAGCGTGAAGGTGGTCCAATGACCCCTTCTGCCAGGCAATTAAGTGTGATTTTCCCAGCAGCCGTGTAGATATGGCAAGAAAAACCTGTCTGTGGACTTTGTTTGAAGGGTAGTGCCTGTCTATTAAGGTGATTGTGAGACCTTCAGCATACAGGGCAAGGTAGTTCTCGTCACTGCAGTGGTTATGATGTATAGGAGGAATTTTTTGGTCTACTCCAGTCCTACCCCAACATAGGGTGGGCCACCTGTAAAAGCAGCCTTTTCACACTCCAACACACTGCAAACACTGCATGGCTTTTTATGCCAATATGACTACCAACCAGCTGTCCACCAGGATGAATACTGCCAGCAACACAGGATCATTGACTCCCCATTTCTGACTATTTATACACGCTATTCTGGGTTACTCAAGTGTCCAAATCAGATTATTGTGCCCACACACAAGTTCTTCGGGTCAAGGTAAGTGATCGATTCCAGTGGATTTTTGGGCGTAATGGAATTTGGGAAGGTTGTGGTGGCTAGTTATTTTAGAGTTTTTTTGCGTTTGGTTTAGTGGCGTGTGTTTATGTTTGGTGGTTTTCCGATCTATTTACGTTTGTTTTCATGTTTACATGATGACGTCATAGGAGCGGTATGGGAGTTGTTGTGAATGGTCTTTTCCGCCATATTGGTCAAAGCAGAGGGGTGGAATCGGACGCTTCCATTATCCCCACTTTTCGAGCTAATCTGGGTGAGCTAAGTTCTATTAGTTGGCGTAATGGCTTCGATAACGGGAACAGAATTATTCTTGTGTTCAAAATACATTCGTGAAACTGCAGACATCCATAGTTCACACCAATAATTGAGGTCCAGGCAGGCAAACTGAATGTGCTGGTTTCCCATCATTTGAGAGATTGCAAAAGTATGTGGCTGAGGCTGCTTTTTTCATACATTCTAAATCATTTGTTGTTTCTGATGCCCGTTCCACAACACTTCTCAATTTCATTCATTGTATTACAAGCAATTGACCCCTCAGTGGTACTTCATGTGGCAGTTTGGTGGTGCACAGAATTTGCTTCAACTTTCATACGAAATTAAGCAAAGTGACAGACACATCATAAACAGCAGGGTAGCTACTAGCTAATGTTGAGTGCAATGCGTCTTACAGCAACAGGCGAAGACCGCAGCCTTCTATGTGGAATACTGTCAGAGATACCGGGTGATCAAAAAGTCAGTATAAATTTGAAAACTTAATAAACCACGAAATAATGTAGATAGAGAGGCAAAAATTGGCGTACATGCTTGGAACGACATGGGGTTTTATTAGGAAAAAAAAAAAAAAAAAAAAAAACCCTAAGTTCACGAAATGTCCGACAGACGGTGCTGGGAAGCAAAACGTCAGTGAATGCGCATGACAATCTTGTATAAAAGGAGCTGTAATGAGAGAGAGAATCAGATGCACCAGCAGTCGCAGCAATTTGACGTTACCTGAAAAGGCACTTTTAGTGAAGCTGTATTATCAGAATGGGGAATTTGTTAGTTCAGCATTATGATCCTATCGCCATAGGAAGGGGATTCGAATGGGTAAAGGTCCGTTGACAAATGCAGCTGTGGCGAGAAAGATTTCGAAGTTCAAAGCCACAGGTTGTTTATACGATAGACCCCATAGTGGCCGACCGAGCACAAGGCGTAATGCTGCTGAGACCATCCAGGAAGAAATGGAGACTGTAGCAGGTTCGTCTATGCACGGGGAAGTCAGCGCTCGTGCAGTTGCATGTCGCACCGGCATTCCATACACTACTGTTTGGTTGCCACTTAGGCGTACGCTCCGATGCTATCCGTACAAAATCCATCGGCATCATGAACTGTTACCTGGTGATTTAGTGAAGCGGAGGGCACTTGCGGTGTGTGTGTTTCAAAAGATGGTGGAAGATGACGATTGGTTCAGTAACGTGTTGTGGACCGACGAAGCTCATTTCACACTGCGAGGGTCTGTCAACGCCCGACGAGAAAGTCAGGGTATGGGTTGAATTTACCACATCTGCCATTATCAGGCCTTTTTTCTTCGAGAAAATGCGTGATTTTGGTTTTGTAACTGCTACTGTGACGGGTGAGAGGTACGCCAATATGTTACAGAACTGCATCATCCCCAGCCTGGCTGATAAACACCTGCTGGAACGTACGATGTTTATGCAGGATGGCGCTCCACCCCATTTGCTAGTCCCGCGAAAGATCTCTTGCGCGCATCGTTTGGTGATGATCGTGTGCTCAGCCGCCACTTTCATCATGCTTGGCCTCCCAGGTCTCCAGACCTCAGTCCGTGCGATTATTGGCTTTGGAGTTACCTGAAGTCGCAAGTGTATCGTGATCGACCGACATCTCTAGGGATGCTGAAAGGCAACATTCAACGCCAATGTCTCACCATAACTCCGGACATGCTTTACAGTGCTGTTTACAACATTATTCCTCGACTACAGCTATTGTTGAGGAATGATGGTGGACATATTGAGCATTTCCTGTAAAGATCATCATCTTTGCTTTGTCTTACTTTGTTATGCTAATTATTGCTATTCCGATCAGATGAAGCACCATCTGTCGGACATTTTTTGAACTTTTGTATTTTTTTGGTTCTAATAAAACCCCATGTCATTCCAAGCATGTGTGTCATTTTGTACCTCTCTATCTACATTATTCTGTGATTTATTCAGTTTTCAAATTTATACTGACTTTTTGATCACCCGGTATATAGATAATAGAGATGCGTGCCCGAAGACAGGTAGCTTCACAGATGCACAAGTAATGTGATAAAATTAAAAATTAGATACGAGGGTGGTGCAGATATAAATTTTAGGCAGGAAAAATAATCTTAATAGCAAGTTCCATATATTTGTTCGCAGTCCTCCCTTAAATGTGGACGTAAAACCTCCAACAAATGATGTGATACGAAAATTCCACATTAATCTTGCAGAAGTAATTTTGGAAGTACATTGCAAAGAAGTAAAGGATAGGTATCATCACAAAAACATCACTTAATGTGCCTGTCAGTTAAAACAATGACACTTTTCAAGTTCAGTATATGGGGGCTGTTCAAAAAGTAAGGTGGCTTTTCAAATTGAGTGGGCAACGTGCATTCGATTATCAATCTATTTTTTGTTATATTGGTACATATGTCCCAAATGTATGCTCACAGTTTCAAGTCTACACTGTACAGGATATCCCATTTCTTTTTGACAGATAGAGAGATTATACAAGATTTAGTGTGCTTGGTGATTTTCGATTATTATACAAAGTGGAGCAAAGAATTTGCATCAAATTTTGTGTGAAAAATGAAATCAAGTGCTGCAAAACACTTGATGTGTTGAGTGGTAAACCGTGAAAGTGCTCAAAAAAAAAAAATAAATAAATAAATAAATAAATAAATAAAATTAAAAAAAAAAAAGTTTACAAGTGGTACAAGCTCTTCCGAGATGGCCAAGAAGGCGCCAATGACGAACCTCGTGCCCCAGCACATCAACAACTGATTATGACATTGAAGCTGTGAAGAAAGTGGTTTTGGAAAATCATTGAATTACTGTAAGAGAAGTTGCTGAGGATGTTGGCATGTCGGTCGGCTCGTGTGATGTAATTTTTTTCACATGTTTAAGGCATGAGACAGGTGTCAAGGAAGTTTGATCGAAAACTTCTCAATATTTATCAGGAGAACCGTCACATGAGCATTGCTCAGGAGCAATGACGTCAATGATGATCCAGATTAGCTCAAAAGGGTAATAACTGGTAACAAAACGTGGGTTTACGGTTATGACATTGAAATCAAAGCCTAATCGTTCCAATGGAAGCATTTCAGAGGGCCAAGACCATCAAAAGCACGCGAAGTTCGATCAATCGGCGTAGCTCCCCCCCCTCCCCCCCCAATTATCGTGGCATAGTGTATCATGAATTTTTGCCTCAAGATCGTATGGTCAATAAGGAGTAGTACCTTGACCTTATGTGCCGTTTGTGAGAAGCAATATGCAAAAATCATCCGGAATTGTGGAAAAACAATTCATGGCTTTTGCATCATAATAACGCACCTCCTCATTCATCATTGCTTGTGACAGATGTTTTGGCCAAAAACAACATGACAATCATGTCTCAGCCACCATATTGACCGAAAATCTGTCCCTGCGACTTTTTCCTGTTCCCAAAACTGAAGAGACCTATGAAAGGGCAAATTTTCAACGATTGAGGAAATAAAAACTGCATCTCTGGAAGTACTCAAGACTGTACCAAAAAGAGCTTATGAGAAGTGCTCCAAGGGTTGGAAGAAGCATTGGCACAAGTGTATTGTATCTGAGGGGTGATTACTTTGAAGGAGACAACATAAATATTGATGAATCAATATTTTTTCGTAAAAATATAAAGTCACCTTACTTTTTGAACACACTTCATATAATGCAAAAATATCGTGTAAGACTGTACTTAGTACTGCTTCAAAATGTATCACATGCAACAATTTTTAAGCTGTTCAGTATTATCATCCTGTTTATAAAATGTAACCCATACAATCAAACCTTCAATTCATTTCTCTTTTATTTATTCATTTGTCAACGATGTCTTGTATGAAGTAATATATAAAAGCACAGTTATTGCAGTGATAACAATGGAAATTCCTGGAAACACTCACCTATAGCAGACTGGCAGGTGGTGCATAGAAACATGCAACAGAAAGCTAACTGTATTCACACTAGCTTTCTGCAGCGAGTAAAATGCATACATCTTTAAAAAGTAGCAACAATCTACTTTCCATCTGAGTTAATAGTATGATGTATTCTTGCAGCAGCTTTGTCTGTTTTGAGGGAGAATATCTTTAAGGTGCCCTTCAAAATACAGCAATGGCACTTTTTATAAAGAGGACCTGAATATATGGCTCAGTGGCACATATGATTCTCAAGGCAACAGAATGCACTGTCGTGCAGATTTCCTCTAATGCAGCCATAAAACATGGCCTTTCCCAGCAATATGTCGCATTGATTTACTGAGTTTGATTATGTTAATGTTACTCACAAGAGAATTACATCAGTATGGAGTCCTTTGAGTATTCATTTCATATATTTATTAGATATTAACAGCTGCTCTTAGGCAAGCAGAGCATGGAACTGTCAATGTTTGAAGGCATATACACCAATCAGCAAGGACATTACGACCATCTACATAGTAACCAGTACGTCCATCTTTGGCACAGATAACAGCAGCAACACTTTGTGGCATGGAAGCAATGAATGAGGCCTTAGGTTCACATCCCAGATGTGTTCAATTGGGCTCAGATCTGGCGAGTCAGGGGACCAGCCCATCAATTGGAACTCACCACTGTGTCCTTCAAACTGCTCCATCCCACACCTGGCCTTTGACATGGCACGTTATCTTGTTGAAAAATGCCACTGCTGTAAGAAAACGTGATAGTCATGAAGGGGTGTACAAGGTCTGCAACCAGTGTACAATATTCTTTGGCTGTCATGATACCTTGCACAAGCTACACTGGACCCATGGATGCTCATGTGAGTGTTCCCCAGAGCATAAGGGAGCCACCACCAGCATATCTCCATCCTACAGTACAGGTGTCATGGAGCTGTCCCCTGAAAGACAACAGTTTTCTGCCCTCCCATCAGCATGGTGAAGAATATGTCAGGATTCATCAAACCATGTAACACTGCCACTGCACCAAGTCCAGTGCTGATGGTCACATACCCACGTCAGACATAGTTCTGATGTCATGGTGTTAACATTGGCACATGTGGAGGCCCATCATTAGGAGAGTTCAGTACAAGTGTGTTCAGACACACTTGTACTCTGCCTAGCATTAAAGTCTGATCGTAGTTCCCCACAGTTTGCCGCCTGCCTGTTTTGTCAGTCTGCCCAGCCTATGACATCCAACATCTGTAATGAGGGTTGGCCGCCCAACCCTACGGTATCTGGACGTGGTTTCACCATTTGTTGAATACACTCACCACAGCACTCCTCCAACACTCGACAAGTCATGCAGTTTCCAAAATGCTCATGCCAAGCCTCCAGGCCATTACAATCTGCCCTCAGACTCAGAGAGATTGTGCGCCTTCCCCATTCTGCACTCTGGTCAGCATGCTCACTGATAACTAGCAGTTGTTCCTTGCCAGATGCTGCTGCTATCACCTGGACAGGTGTCAGGTGACAACAGTCATAATGTTCTGGTTGATCAGTGTACATTTTCAAACACTCACATAGGAGGTACACTGTGATTGGTATAATTTGGTGATAGAATCAGTAACTACAAAGAAGACCATCATATGCTTTGCTATATTCCCATATTGTGACAAGTGCCAAGTAATCATCCCACGACACATGAATTTACCTGTCAAGAACAATTCCTGATCTGTAATTGGACAAGGAAAAAGTTAGACGTGATTATCAGCACATTACTGATGTTGTATCAGTATACCCAAGTTGCATTGGTACCTGGCTGGACATATTTCCTGCAGCAAAACATAATATTTGCACATGCATTCCAAACATCTTCGATTTATGTACAGTTGACAAAACAAAACTTAGCATCTCTTGATAAGCTGTGGTACCTTTGGTTGTGTACTGCTTGCACTCGCAGTTAGGCAACACAAGTGAGTAATGGTGGCAGAGCTACATGTAAAATACATCATTTCCTTCTTATTGTGATGATTGTACTTTTAGACCTTTTCGATTTTCTGTCATTGCATGTAGTTACCACATATAGTTTCGTACATACAACGCTTTCACCTGTATGAAACACGGAGATGCTTCTGCCTCAAATAATCAAATAAGAGTTAATCTGTATACTTAATAGGTAGCCATGTGGCGGTACTTGAGGCTCTATATTTTGACTGAGGTAAGTAGAGTTCTTGTCCTCTCCCCCCCTCCCCTTTCCCCTTTTATTTTGTTTACATTGTATTGTTTGCTGACGTATTTTTAGCATAACATGAACATAGTTGAGGTATGCCAGTCATGACACACTGCACTACAGATAGGTATACAACAAGTCATTTGCTGCCAATATGTGTCAATGTAAGAAGGCCATGGGAGATAGCATCCTGGCAATTTCCCAGTAAGAAGAAAGTAGCTGCCAGGTGTGGCATTTACTACCATTGTGCACAAAAGAAGATCAAGCAATGATGTGAGAGAGTTATTGGCTGGCTTCAAGGTTGGGCTTAGGTAAAGTGTCAAAGCCTGAGCAAGAGAATGTGTTACTTAACACATGTATGGAACGTTGGTTTTTAAATGCTGTCTAATTCAATAATAAGACCAATTTACCTAGGTGCTCACAGACTCTTCACAACCGCTTACAGATTGTTAATCAAGAGGCACACTCTGATGATTACAAACTTTATAGGCCCTGCCTTCTCTAAACTGAATGTAGACCTTGACTGGCACCAAATCACCTTTTTATATGACTCAGTATTTAGCTCAGTGAATGAGAGTCCAGTGGTGGTCTACAGGCCACAGGGAGTACATTTACTTGTTGACCACAGTCTCAGGGGGGTGGATGACATCAGATGGAGCAGGGATAGTTCATTGAATTTATGGTCTTCTTGCTGTGGATCAGTATGTGCTAGTCAAGAAGCATACTATGGTGCTGAGTGTGAGACTATGGTATCCACTCACAGGTTCACACACATCGAATTGTTCAGCAATGGTTTTCACAACAAGTTGTTTGAGTGACAGACTTGACTCCCATTGAGAATTTGTTACAATGGCTGACTGTAAGACCTAGTGTTGGATATATGGGAGAGTCTCGTGGACGATGAGACATTTTCCAGAGTTTTCATGGCTCATTGGAGGATAAAGGTAATTGGTCACATCTCTGTCGTGAAACTTCCCTCATCTCACATTACTCCATTTTCTGTTACAATATTTGATACAAGTGTATGTTTATTACTTTTAAATCCATATAAAATCATTTTACTTTAAATTTTATTTATTAAATTCTTGCTACTTAACACTGAATGCCAGCAAATTTGAAAAAGCACAAACAAGTCAATTTGAATGGAAATAGAAATTGTGTCCTAATATGAGACAGTCAGGGAAAATGCTTAATATTGACCATTGTAAGAACAGGTAAACCCTAAAATTATAATATCCTCTTGCTCTTACTTGCTGCCTTACCAACATTTTCTTTGTTTATTGTGCAGAAGTAGTGCAATCAGGACATATAAAATTTCTTTTCCAGGTAACATTCTTCGGGAGTCCAAGGATAGAATTCCATGCACTATGCCCATTTCTCTATGTTAGTCTTCAGAGAAACAACCCTTGCAGAATATGCATTAAGTGTCTTATTCAGATTGCACATCTGATGCATTGTCCTGAAATTATCAGGCTTTGAATGACTGGAAGAGTGTTTCCTGTGTTTTTCCTCATGTTCTTTTTTGAAGTCAAAACTTTCTCTCTCTTTCCTTTCTTAGAGTTGTTTCTAAAGTTCCCTGTATGGAAATGCTGTTAATTACTTAACATATCCAGAATGTGCTGATTTAACATGAGTTGGTGGCACTTGTGACTTTCTGATTGTGAGGGTTGACCAGATACCATTTGGACTCTCATTTACTTTGGTGTTTGCAGCCTGCATGTCAAGCTCCTAGTACATTGCAAAGTCACTGTCTTCAAGTATATGCCTGTTACATGGGGAAAGTCCCATTTTGCAGAGGCCTTTTTAGCATTTCCCATGGTTACTGCTATCAAGTAGGCTGCTCCAAATAACCTTGTAATCTTAAATGGAGCTATTACTTGACCTGGGTTATTTGTCCATCAAATTTCTATTTCTTGTAGATAATGCATCTTAAATCATCTCATGAATTCCACGCAAGAAAGAGGCTGCATTTTATGTGTGGAATAAGGTGATAAACAGATCATGTGGACATAGTTTTGTCTTCCTGTATCCATTATAAAAATGTGGTACGATGCCCATCAAGTGTTAGCACATCAGGATAACCACTAGAGGGCCTCACAAAATTATCAAAGCACTTAGCAAAAAATATGAACCTGAATCCAGCTTCTAGGATGGCGAGCTGAAGTCATCCTAATACGAAAGAGTGTGTTCTAATATGCAATGTCTCGTGTATTAGAATGTCCAATATATTGGATATTAGGAATAAGCCATCTTGCACTAGAATGTTAGACTCATAGTTACACTGTTTGGTTTGAAGAACAGTTTATTATAGTGGCTAAAAGAGTACTTTGTAATGAGTACAGTCCTATGAATATTGTTGCAACAACTGTCAACTTCATATGTAAAAGCTCTACCAGTACATATACTCAAAAAGCTTGAAATTCAACACTTTTAAAATAAAGGATTATTGACAATGTCCAGCTCTGTACTTGTCCTATTGTTGCTGATTTGCACCTCAGGCACTACGAGCACTAAGTTCTGATACTTCCCAACGAGCTGAGTACTTACATTAGTCAGACTGTAGCTGTCTCACATTGGGAACTCTCCCATCAATAGGCAATCCTCTGTATTCAAAATCATTTTCAGTAATGATACTCTCTTATTGGTAAATTAAAAACTATGTCATATCTGAACATAGTCATTTCCTCAAATTAAATTCTAATTCCAGAAAGTCAAAGGATACCGATAGTACATTCCACCATCTGGCATCTATAGTTTCTTACCTGCAGACCACCAAAGTTAGTGAGTGCCATTTTTCTTGAAAAATTGGGGAGAAATAAACCTTTGTTGGAAAGTCATATTCTACTCTTGTCTTGGGCCAGTTGGAAGAGTGTGCAATTTTATACCTGCTTCTCTCTTTTGGGTCATTATACACAACCAACTGAATGTTTTAAAATAGTCTAACAGAATTTATTTGATTTCATCTCAATGATTTTTTCTGCTGCATTTGTGAATACTTTTATGACCACACACCAAACTTTCTCCTTGGCAACTTAGTTTGTATCTGATTGTGTTGAAAATTGAGAGTGATAGTTAATTTTAGTGTTCATAAATAAGAAGCAAAATAACTGCTGTTGAGCTTGGTTTTTACATTTGAGTGTATAATCTGAAAAAAGTATACCATTACCAGTTTCATTCATGCCACAGAATCAAATTGTTCAAATACAAGCTTTGTAAAAGATAAAATTTTGCTAGACATCTGACTGATCTAAAATCACTTTCTCCTCAAAATAATAATGTATTTTCACTCCTATAAAATGGCTGCCCTTAAAATAACTTGGGTGAAATTTGTTTAAAATTTTGTGATAGTTTTCATTAGCTCATACTGCAATAGTTTTCTTACAGCCTACAAGTAATATGCACTATTGCTGTACTCATCATGACAAGAGAAGCTAACGCAGAAAGGCCGTTGGCACCTACCATGACAGGGACGCAAAAAATTGGCCAGGTTGTGGGATCAAACTCTGATTCAGTGAGTTGACAACCTGGTACTGTGCCCATACCTCAGTTGCCCAGTGACACTAACCCCACTTTTGAACTGCATCTTGTCCTGTCAGTCTAATCACTACTAATTTCACAATCTCATTAGGGGAAAGTTGTACAAAATGGGGACGCTAACAGTTTTTTAAATATAAAAACATTATTAACAAATATATCACATTCCCTCTTGATCTATTAAGTAGTTACACTATTTAAGTTATTATTTTCATTGCAATTTGTGGAATTTGAGTTTTAATATAACATGTATAACAACAATTTCAAAATATGTCAAATGTCACCATTTTATGCAACTAGTCGGGTAAAACATAAGAAACAATGTAAAAATTTTCATTTTCCCAAAAGCTGCCATTTTATTGACAAAAAAATGTGTGTCAGGCCTTGAATGACCCATTTGAAAAAGAAAAAAGTAGAATATGTTTTTATGAAGCATTACCAAGTCCACAATAAGTCACACACAAAGGTTTCATCTTCTTCACCTACATTTGAGCACGCTTCATGAGCCCAGCCACAACATCCGGAACACTGGAGCCACCCTTCCTTCCCTTTGGAATGTATGTAAAGTTCATTGCAGAAAATACATGCAACATCACTTTCTTCATCATCCGATGATGACGTTATTTCTTCTTCTAATTTTCTCTTCTTTCCTTTAGAAGGTTTTGCTTTTTCATTAATTGTGGGCTTAGTATTTTTTTTTCTTTGATACTGTTGTTCTTACTTTTGTTTCATTTTGTGATTTGTCTTCTGGACCAAATAACATCTTCCTTTCTTTATTCTTCTTTTCTTCTCTCTCTTTGATTTTAGCCTCTAATTCAATTTTATATGGCGAAGAAGTTACAATAGTTGTTTTTCCTCTTCTTTTGTCATCAGCCTTCTTCTTCTTTCATTCAGATTCTTGAGGTGTAGGCATGAGCATTTTAGGAGAAACATTGAAAGAGGAATTCAGAACAGACTGATATCCAAATGTTGATGGTTGAGTGTCAGTGGTTGTTGACGTAGGCCTAGGCACACACTTGGAAGAAACTGAAATTGAAGACTTCACCATTGTTGGGGATACCAATGTTGAATCAGCTGTTAGCAAAGAAACCGTTGTATGCCTAGGCATAGATGGTGAATGCCCAGCATTTGGCGAAAAAACTAGTGAAGTTGTAGATAGTCCTGGTCGAGTGCCCATAGATGATATGACATCAGAAGTTGAACTGGACATTGCCATACGGAGAGGAGTTTCATGTGACATTTCTAAAGGCCTCTCTGTGGTCTCAGATGGTGCAAAAAGATGGTCTGGGAAAATATTCCTGTTAAATGGGCATATTCCTGATTTTTTTAAACCCTTTCAATGCAGTTTCTACACAAGCGGCTCTACTGAAAGCAGCATTGAACAGTTTTCCGACTTGATATATTGTCACAACATGGCCAGGATGGTTCACTAACCACTTCCTGACTTCTTGCTCATAGAAGGCACTCAGAGGGTCCATAAATGTCACATCGATTGGCTGCAACCTATGTGTGGTGCGGGGAGGAAAGCAAAGTAAAATGACGTGTTTCTCTTGTGCTAGGTTAATCATCATTTCTAGGCTCTTCACATACGAGTTGTGTCCATCAATAATCAATAGCACAGGCTTTTCTCGCATTGGATTTGAGAACTCAACAAACTTTTTGAACCATATTAAAAAGGAATCTTTATTAATCCACCCACTCTCATGGTATACAGCAAAAGAACCAGGAGGAGCATCATCCATTAACAAAGGGTTCTCCCTCTTCCTAGGAAAAACAAACATGACAGGCATGAAGTTGCCTGCCGCATTTATGCAAGTCTCAGTAGTTACTAGTACACCTCTCTCAGCTGAAGAAAACACGTTGACTTGCTTCTTACCACGAAGGGCAAGTACTTTAGACGGCTTGTTTGGCACAGTCATGATTCCTGACTCATTGACATTATAGATCTGATCTGGAGAGAACTTGTGTTCCTTAAATAGAGACTCCAGTAAATCGAAGAATTTATCAACTGCATCTCGGTTAAATCCCTTGGCTCTTGCCATACGTAGATCAAGGTTTGGATGCCTTTGCAGAATAGCATATAACCAATCTTTCCCTGCAAGCTGCTTTTCTTTATTAAAAGGATGATTAACATTGTTTGCCTCAGCTAGTTCAAATGCTACTTTTCTTAAATCAGTTAGCGTGAGACCAAAAAGTCTTTGCTCCAGGGTGAGTACATGTTGCATTAGCTTGTTTTCTTGATATTTAGAAAATGCAGTTTGGTATCTTCCAAGATTTTTTTTCTTCCAAGATTTTTTTCAGCAGCTTTTTCTGACGATATTTTTTGTTCCCTAGCTTGTTTTACCTTCCTCTCGAGGGTAGTTTGAGGAACATTGCAGACCTTACACACTTTTCTATACCCCAACTCACCCTTTAAAACAGCCTGTATAGCATTGGCCATCCTCTCTTCGGACCACCTCTGCCTGTCAGTCTTCCTCACATAACAGCTCATCTTGATACCTGAAAAGAAAAAAAGTATAAGATTTTATTACAATATTATCAATAAAATATTTTTAAAAAAACATAAAGATGTATTTTATAACAGGTGGGCCTGAAATAAGATGAGACTAATGAAAAATAAAAATTAATATATAACATTAGCCTACTAATGTTAAAATAATTATACGTTGTACAAAACAGGGACGTCCCCGTTTTGTACAATCTCCTATGTCTCCATTTGACCTGAACGTACAGTGAATAACGAAATATGGCATCTCTAAGGTAGGAATTCAGATAACCTCAGTGTTAAAATCTTAAAATAATGTCTTAATACTACTTAATAGAAATGGTAACTTACCGTTGATCCTTCTATGTTTATTTTTGTATATCGGCACAACTAAAGACGTGAGAAAGTCAGAAGAAAAACAGTGAAAAATTCTGAAACTTTGTACTGACGCAAGAGACAGTCTTCCGCGGCTACAAACCAACTCAAACTGCTGTTGCCATGCCGAGAGTCACTACTACCATATTTTTCCGCTTACAGCAGCACCAATCGAGCACATACACACTGTCCCCATTTTAACCGCTGTCCCCATTTTGTACAACTCTCCCCTACTATACGTCTGCGTATACTATTTAAATGGTATTAATTTCCAATGCTGCATACAATATGTCTCACTGGAATGTTATAGTTGCCACTATAACCCAATGTGCGCATTAAGAGGGTGAAAATGTTGCCACAGTTTGTAGTGTGGCTGTACATGTCAAGAATGCCTGATGTGGAACTTAGCCATGTCCTTTTTCTTTCGTTGACTGCACAACAAACTAATACATGGAAGACAGCTTTTATGTCCTACCCTGATTACAGTGGATAGTGCAAAATAAATTCAGCCCCCAGAAATATGAGAAGAGCTTTCACAGTTTGCAGCATAATCAGCACTCCATTACACGAGGCCTAGGTAGCTTTGTTTAAAAAATAACAATTTTCAAAACATTCTAGTTTAATGAAGATTTTTTGATGTCCAAGAAGGTTTGTTTCTCAAGAGGATTTTTAGTTCTGTTCTCAAGAGGATTTTTAGTTCTGAAGAAGAGAATCATTATTTCATTTTCTGATCCTTTCATACATGTAGAACCTGGGTAGATATCATTACTCCCATTAAAAAAAGGAAAAATTAGAAGTGCTGTTTTACCCAAGATTTAATGCTAAGAAAGATGACAAAGTGGAAAAATTGTTAAAGTCAACCAGTAGAGAAATTTTGGAGATTCAGTCTCAAATGTGTTTCGAAAAGAGTTTTGAATGGTGAAATTGTAATCAAATTATCATTGTATTTCTGATGGAAATACCGAAGTGACCCATAACTTTTCTCACAGTTCTTACAGGCTGACTAAAACTGTTGCAAGTCCAAAAACTTTATTCATCACATACTTTATGAACAATATGTTATCTACCATAAAATTTACAGTAACTTCATGAACCTCTACCTACTTAGGCCATGTGTACATGGAAACTGACCAACTGACAAGATTGTTCTTACACTGGTTTTCACTGAATGGGAATAATAATGTGACTGCTGTGTCATGTTTTTACCATTTCTGAAATTACTGGCTAGCAGAGCACACACCTACCCGCCATTTCAGATGTCAGCCTGTATAGACTGTCTCAAAATTATTCAAGTTCATATTGAAAAGTAAAGTACTGGATAGTAAACTTCTGTGACCCTCTCCATAGTTCAGTGGTATATATTAAAACATCACAAAACACCTTTCAGGAGAGCATATTCTAAGTTGCGCTTAGTAGTGAAAGCTGAAAATATGAAACCACAGTAGTGAAGCATGGCACTGGCATATCTAAATGGGTAAAACAATGCAGCATGGTAGAAACTTTATAGATTTTTGTTAAAACATGATGGACAAACAAGCATAACAGTACCTAGTGCACTAGATTGTTTTTAACCTTAATTCAAATGATCAGCTGTCAGGCTCGGGAAATACTGGCTGTCAGACTGCTTCTCATAGCAACCTATGGTGTCTGGCACAAGGTTATATCAACAAATGATTTTATGTGAGCCTTATTAAAAGACTAAAGCAAACAATCTCCCTCAGGAGTATTGTAGCATAATTTCATTATAATACATAACTGACCAAGGTGAAACAGAACATATAAATAAATTTCTTGTTCCAATGTGGTTTAAAGAACAGAATTATGACTAATGAATTTTCCAAAAGCACTGTTCCCTATCAATGATCTGTTATTTCCAGCAATGTAAAAGTACTGCACTGGTTAATTTTCCCTAAGAAAAAGGGGGGGGGGGGGGAGGGAGGGAGGGAGGGAGCAGTGTGGCAGCGAGCCCTGTGGCATGTGCTATATGGATAACTGCTCTGATTCAGATGTAGTATACAGCAAACCTACATTAATTTCAAATGACAAGCTTACATTGACATCTATCTGCTGTCATTGGACAGCAGAGGCCCTCCTTGCACAGACCAGTGACATGTAATCTCAAACATATTGTATGACTAATTGTAAAAATGTAAACAATGAAGGAAAACATAGATTGCTACTTAACGGAAAGATGACACATTAAGTTGCAGACAGGCACATTTAAAAGGCACTTACATGTAAGCTTTCAGGAAAGGACACATACACACACACATACATGACTGCCAACTCCAGCAACTTGGGCCAGAAAGTAACTGTAACAATTGTAATACTCCAGTGTACATTTATTTAATAAGAAACATTGGACCAACAATTGACTACATCAATATAATTCGTATTGTCCTATGGATGAATAAATGTCAATTAATCAGTCACTGAGTCAACAGTTGTACCTCTAAGAACAAAACCTAAGATGTTGTTGAGGTCCCAAGACACAAGCCAACATCAACAAACTATTATGTGGACTAGCCCATTTAGCAAATGTTTCAATTATAGTGGGGATTACTTACCCTCATCCAACCACCCCCCTCCCCCTCCTCATTCCAAGTAAGCAGTAAGTACAAGATTATGTTTCTGCTGGAATGATTTCAAATTAGGACAATGCAAAGCTACAAAACCAACATGACGGCACTATATTTATTATGTGTAAAATAAGGTTGTAACAAGTTTCAAGATAATATCAGAATTTTACAAGGGTATAGAAAAATTCTAGAGTTCAAAATTTAAGAGTTACAGAGCTAAGGATTTTATACAACATAAAAAAGTACCAGAGAAGTGGTACAGAAAAATTGGGATTGTTGTTAGTCTTCAGCTAACAGTTATAATTTTGTAGCCATTAAGGGAGCTGACGTGGCAATTGCTCCTGATGATGGAAGCAGTTTTGGAACAAGTATTTCTTTTGCTGTCTGCACCGAGCATATACAGGGCTGCCAGAAAGAGTTTGGAAAGCTTGTGAGAGTTCTGCTGTGTAGGTTGTGCTGAGAAATAATGATTAAGGAAGATATCATTACCTTGAGCCATTTCAGAGTTAATCAGCATTGAAGTTAGCCAATCAGGCCATTGCACACACAAATTCAAATGGTGTACCAGAGATGGTGTCCCCAAAAGTGTTCTTCATTTAGTCCCCTAAAACCAAACAAGAGAGCAATACAAAAATTGTACATGGGGTGGTAAGGATCGAACCTGAGACAAAGTCTGAGCAGTTTCATATGCTACCACCTACTTTATGATAACAACTGACACTAATTGTATGTGTTAGGCCACTTGAATCTGCATGTGCAACAGCCTGATTGGCTAACTTCAATGCTAATTAACTCAGAAATGGCACAAAAGTTGATTTTTTTTCTGGGCAATTATTTATCAGCACAACCTATCATGCAAAACGATTATGAACTTTTCAGACTGTTTCTGACCTCCCTGTATAAAGAGAGAGGTTATTCAGCTGTCATCAGTCATATGGAAAAGCACTACACTCTACTACAGAATGTGCCATGATTTCGTCCGTGACAGTGGTTGCTTAAGCCTTGGATGATAAGTGTGACTGGTATTATCATGTTTTGGTCGAATGATATACTGCTTATATCTTGTGAAACTGTGCAAAAGGGCATTTAATTAGATTAATACACTGAAGTTCCAAAGATACTGGTACAGGCTTGCACATTCAAATACAGAGATATGTAAGCAGGTAGAATACCGCGTGGCAGCCTCAACACCTACATAGGCGGTAGGTGGATCAAAACAAAATGTCCAGACACTCTGTGACCAAAATGGTACTGAAACAGAGGATGACAGACTAAAGGCCGAAATACTAAATGTCTTTTTCCAAAGCTGTTTCACAGAGGAAGACTGCGCTGTAGTTCCTTCTCTAGATTGTCACACAGATGACAAAATGGTAGATATCGAAATAGACGACAGAGGGATAGAGAAACAATTAAGATCACTCAAAAGAGAAAAGGCAACTGGACGTGATGGGATACTAGTTCGATTTTACACAGAGTACACAAAGGAACTTGCCCCCCTTCTTGCAGCGGTGTCCGTAGGTCTCTAGAAGAGCATAGAGTTCCAAAGGATTGGAAAAGGGGACAGGTCATCCCCGTTTTCAAAAAGGGATGTCGAGCAGATGTGCAGAACTATAGACCTATATCTCTAACGTCAATCAGTTGTAGAATTTTGGAACACATATTATGTTCGAGTATAATGACATTTCTGGAGACTAGAAATTTACTCTGTAGGAATCAGCATGGGTTTCGAAAAAGATGATGGTGTGAAATCCAGCTCGCGCTATTCGTCCACGAGACTCAGAGGGCCATAGACACGGGTTCCCAGGTAGATGCCATGTTTCTTGACTTTCGCAAGGTGTTCAATACAGTTCCCCACAGTCGTTTAATGAACAAAGCAAGATCATATGGACTATCAGACCAATTGTGTGATTGGATTGAAGAGTTCCTAGATAACAGACTGCAGCATGTCATTCTCAATGGAGAGAAGTCTTCTGAAGTAAGAGTGATTTCAGGTGTGCCACAGGGGAGTGTCGTAGGATCGTTGCTGTTCACAATATACATAAATGACCTTGTGGATAACATCAGAAGTTCACTGAGGCTTTTTGCAGATGATGCTGTGGTATATCGAGAGGTTGTAACAATGGTAAATTGTACTGAAATGCAGGAGGATCTGCAGCGAATTGGCGCATGCTGCAGGGAATGGCAATTGAATCTCAATGTAGACAAGTGTAATGTGCTGCAGATACATAGAAAGAAAGATCCCTTATCATTTAGCAACAATATAGCGGGTCAGCAACTGGAAGCAGTTAATTCCATAAATTATCTGGGAGTGCGCATTAGGAGTAATTTAAAATGTAATGATCATATAAAGTTGATTGCGGTAAAGCAGATGCCAGACTGAGATTCATTGGAAGAATCCTAAGGAAATGCAATCCGAAAACAAAGGAAGTAAGTTACAGTACACTTGTTCGCCCACCGCTTGAATACTGCTCACCAGTGTGGGATCCGTACCAGATAGGGTTGATAGAAGAGATAGAGAAGATCCAACGGAGAGTAGCGCGCTTCGTTACAGGATCATTTAGTAATTGCGAAAGCATTACAGAGATGATAGATAAACTCCAGTGGAAGACTCTGCAGAAGAGACAGTAGCTCGGTACGGGCTTTTGTTGAAGTTTCGAGAACATACCTTCACCGAGGAGTCAGGCAGTATACTGCTCCCTCCTAAGTGTATCTCGTGAAGAGACCATGAGGATAAAATCGGAGAGATTAGAGCCCACACAGAGGCATACCAACAATCCTTCTTTCCACAAACAATACGAGACTGGAATAGAAGGGAGAACCGATAGAGGTACTCAAGGTGCCCTCCACCACACGTCGTCAGGTGGCTTGTTGAGTATGGATGTAGATGTAGGTGTAGATGAAGATAACAAGTGTTTGTCAAAGTTGTTAGAATGGTTACTGCTGCTACAATGGCAGATCATGAAGATTTAAGTGAGTTTGAACGAGGTGTTACAGTTAGTGGATGAGCGATGGGACAAAGCATCGCTGAGGTAGCGAGGAAGTGGGAATTTTCCTAAATGACCATTTCACGAGTGTACCGTGAATATCAGGAATCCAGTAAAACATCAAATCTCCGACATTGCTGCGGCAAGAATGGGACCAATGACTACTGAAGAGATTCGTTCAATGTGACAGAAGTGCAGTTGGAGTGATATGGGACTCCTGATATGTCCAGATACGAGTCTGACCAGTGACACGTACATAAGCATCCTGTCTGATCACCTGCATCCATTCTTGTCTATTGTGCATTCTGATGGACTTGGGTAATTCCAACAGGACAATGTGACATCCCATGCATCCAGAATTGCTACAGAGTTGCTCCAGGAACACTCTTCTGTGTTTAAACACTTTCGCTGGCCACCAAACTCCTCAGACATGAACATTATTGAGCATATCTGGGATCCTTTGCAATGTGCTTTGCAGAAGCGATCTCCACCTCCTTGAACTCTTACGAATTCATGGAAAAACCTGCGGCTTCATGGTGTCAGTTCCCTCCAGCACTATTTCAGACATTAATTGAGTCCATGCCACGTCGTGCTGCAGAACTTCTGCATGCTCGCAGGGGCCCTACATGATATTAGGCCATTTGTACCAGTTTCTGTGGCTCTTCAGTGTAATTTATCCGGAAAACCCTGTTTCATTCTTGATGTTCTGTTTTGTGTGCTGCCTAAGATATAAAAGAAAATTGTGTGGCATGTGTCTGAGATTATTCTCTACTTTTAAGGTGAGCAATCAACTTTACATAAATGGGAACAAAGAGTAAAAATAGGCTCTGAGCTGTTTCAAATGCTAAGAATGATAGAACAAGCTTTCATGATTTTTATACTTACTATTTGTGCATGTGCGCTATTATCAGCATATACAGATCTGTTAAACAACAGTAGGCTTTTATTTATCACTGTGGTGCTTGATCCCCTGCATAATTTTTAGAGTGTTGGAACATTTTATTTCAGTTTCGATGAGCTAAACTGTAGACTATGGACTGAAGATTATTGAACATCACCATCTCCGTCGCTTTCTGGCTCTTTGCACTAATAATTTTCAGGCCCATGTAAAAGGTTCTGGTACCCAAAAATTGCACAAGACTACCAAACATTTCTACTTATAAACTAAATATCAAACCTAATAATTTTTACCCACTACCCCACATATGGTGTGAATCGTTCCGGGAAAGTGAATGGTGGAAGTGATTGGTATAAAAAGTGAACTCGGTAGGCACAAACAGGATACAGAAACGGAACATACACAAGCATGATCAAGTGAAACAAACTGTGAGAACAATTTCATGCAGCAGTGTAAATCCTTAACTGTGAATGCTATCAACGGCAACACTGAACATAACTGGAGGGAGGAAAATGGTAATGCAGTGCGGACGCCATCGACACTGAGTACAGAGAGTGGTGGTGTGTCATCCACAGACAGTGTATATTTGTGGTTTCATTATGGAGCTGCAAGGGTCTACAAATCACTGCACGTGATTTACCAGTGGCAAACCCTCCCCCCCCCCCCCCCCCCCCCCCCAACGGTGCTACTGCAATAGGCTATATCTGCCACCATAGCTGCTGCTGCTGCCACCTGCATTACATCACGATGTGGCGCAACACGATTTGCACTGGCATCATTTGTCAACATCAAGCAATTAAGTTAAGAGTACTTAATATATTTTAAATGCTTCTAATCAATTTTTAAAGATAGAGCCTACTGAAAAAGGAGAAATTAAATTTAAAATAGAACCACTGTCTTATGATTAAGAGGTATAGTAACTCAAACATAGAATCTAATGAAGAGGGAAAAATTAAAATAAAATTAAAACTGATTTCAGGTGATGAGTTATCGGGGAAAAAATGCCAAGTTGCAGTACAGAATGGAGAAACTTCTGATGATGATGTAATAGAAGCTGAGGTTAAGAGAGAAAATGTATAGTTGTTGAATGTGTCCGATAGTGAATCAGAGTTTAAGATGTCTGAAATACAGCCAATTCAGATAATGTAAGACACTCCTTCGAAGCCAGTTATAATTCAAAGTGAAAATGTATGGATGCCAGATTGAATCCAGTTGATGTTTGCTGTAAAACAGTCCAGTAATAATGAATTAAAGAGCGGTTTAAAGCAGGAACTGGAATCTAATAGTAATGAATTGAAAAGTAATTTAAACCATAAAGTGATTCCAGTATTGGAGAATTGAAAACTGAAACAGAATCTTGTCTTAATGCCCTGAGGGTTGAATTAACATCTGACATAGACAGTTTCAATTTTAAAATCGATTCTAATCATAATGATTTGAAAGTCAAAGTAGACCAACAGTTAACAAAATTACAAAACATTTTCAAAACAGACATCAGTGAAGGTTGTGATGCATTCAAAAAAGAGGAAAAACAACTAGAAAAGAAATTAACAGAAAGAACAGGCACATCTTTGTTGCCCTAACCAGCTCCACAGCAGCCTTGGGAAGGTAGATGTTGCAGGACCTTTATTGAATTTCTACTGGATTCTTGTAACTGCCAAGTTTCCGTATGTGGTGCATTGTCTGTCTACTTCTACAGTGACAACAATTTCGGCTCTGTCAAAGATTTTTGCAGTAAGAGGTCTTCTATATAGTTACAAACAACGGCCCCCAGTTCATATCTCAGGAATTTGAAATTTTTCTTGTAAAGAAGTGTGTTCACAATGTCAAGGCCTCTCTTTTCCTCCCTTAATCAAATGGGGAAGCTGAATGACTAGTATGAACATTTAAGAGTGAGATGGAAAAATGTGTGTTGGATGTGTCACTGGAAGTGGCTCTTGACCAATTCCTCAGTTCTTATAGGTTTATGCCTGTTGGAGATAAGAGTCTGGCAGAGTTGTTGCTCAAACATCAACTCTGTAACTGACACCACAACATTCAATGACACCAGCGCTGCATTTCCAGCTTCACACAGCTGTTTGGGATTGCGGTTCTGGCCACCGACTGAAATGGGTGTGGTCATTGGGAATCACCAAAGCCAATACCTCTGCATCGACCACACTGTTAAGGGGAGGGTGTCACGACACTTCGTCCAGCTATGACCTCGCGTGGGCGGCTGCACATAGAGATTGCCTCTGCCACCATCATGTCCTATGTTTGCCCGGTCGCCTCCTACACTGCAGCCAGTGCCCTTACCTTCTCTGACGCTGCTACCAATACCTTCACAACAGTCTCCTCAGCTGTGAGTCCCAGGGACCCCAGCTCCTGCACTGTCACAGCTGACACCTCCACTACAGCCGGCACCACCTTTGCTGCAGCCTCCTTCACTGGAGTTGGACTCGGACATGGGGGAGCTGTGCCAGCATTGCCTGTCCTACCATATTGTCTCTCACAAGGGAGTGAGCACCACATCCATCCACACTCGTGCTATTCTCAACCCAACACACCAGTGGCAGTGCATCATGTAATTCAACAACCACCACTGATGGCAGAAGAGATGGACGTCAGTACAGTGCTCACTTCTTTGTAAAGGAAGAGGGGTGATGTAACTAACAGATGTGTGTGTGTTGCTTCATAGTTTTAGAACTAATGACTATATAGGCTGGAGCACAAGGCTCCGCTGGCCACTTGTGTGTTGTCTGTCATACGTATTTTGTCATTCATGTGTTTATACTTTTTCATGTAATAAAATTACTGTGCTCTTGGGTTAGAACACATGGATTTAGCTCTTTTTTAATCTCACGAAATATTTTCTTTGAAATTTTCATACCATACCACACCCGCTTGGGGACTGAATTTCCAAAAACAGTGAAAGATGTTTTTAACAGAAATGCCAAATGCAAATTTTCATAGATATAGCTATGAAAAGAGTTTCATAATGAACAATTTACTAAAACTTTTCATTCCCTATTTCACCCCTTAGGGGACTGAATTTCCAGAAACAATGAAAGGCATAATTTCAAACAATGGAAACTCTAGGTAGGAAAATCAACAAAGTAGGAAAAGACAGATTGCTACTTACCATATGGAAGGCACGTTAAGTTGCAGACAGGCACAATTAAAAGAGAAACACACACCATTAATACACACAAACAAGCACACCTCGTGCACACATGACCACCCACTCCAGCATCATGGGTCAGAATGCAATTATCACCTGGAATCCAAACAGCAGTCTGGAGGGGCCAGGGGAGGGGAAGGGGTGGGGGGAGAGAGAGACAAATGCCATCTGGTGGAGTGTGCAGGGATTAGAATGCCAGCAGGCACAATGTCAGGAGGTTGTGGAGTAGGGGGGTGGGGGGAGGGGGGGGGGGGGGGGGGAGCAAAGAAGGAAAGGAGCGGAGAAAGATGAGCGAGTGCACTGGCAGAGGATGGCAAATGAACAGGGTGGGTGATGAGAATGGGGAGGATAGTTACAAGAGCGGAGAATGTGTTGTAATGATAGCTCCCATCTGTGCAGCTCAGAAAAGGTGGTGGCAGAGGGAAGGATCCAGATGGCTCAGGTAGTGAAGCAGCCCTTGAAATCAAGTGTGTTATGTTCAGCTGCGTGTTGTGCCACGGGGTGATCTACATTGCTCTTGGTCACATTTTAGTGGTAGCTGTTCATCCTGGTGGACAGCTGATTGGCAGTCATACCAGTATAAAAAGCTGTGCAATGATTGCACCAGAGCTGGAAAATGATATGGCTGCTTTCATAGGTGGCCTGGCCTCTGGTGGGGTAGGATAAACCTGTGGTAGGACTGGAATAGGCAGTGCTGGGTGTGTAGGTTGGGCAAGTCTTGCACCTGGGTCTTCCACAGGGATATGATACTTGTGGCAAGGGGGTTCGGAGTGGGAGTTGCATAGATATGGACTACGATGCTCTGGAGGTTGGGTGGGCAACAGAACACCGCTTTAGGAGGGGTTGGAAGTATCTCAGGCAGGTAATCAAAGCTCTGCCAAAGGATGTGGTTCAGTTATCCCAATCTGGGATAGTAGTACACAGGAGATCTGTTTGCAAACTAGGTCTGGCAAGAAGTGCCTGTCTGTGGAAAACCTTGGTAGGACTCTCAGATGCCAAGCAAGGGAGATCTTCCCACAGCAGATATGCTGTCCCCAGATGACGAGGCTGTATGGGAGGGATTTTTTGGTGTGAAGGGGGTGACAGCTGTTGGAATGCAGGTACTGTTGGTGGTTGGTGGGTTTGATATGGACAGAGGTGCAGACGGAGTCTTCAGAGAGGAGGGGGGTCAACATGTAGGAAGATGGCATGCTGGTTTGAGGAGGACCATGTGAAGCAGTTGGGAGAGAAGGTGTTGAGGTTGCGAAGGAACAAAGATAGGGCATCTTTGCCCTGAGTCCAGATCATGAAACCTTCATCAATGAACCTGAACCAGACTAGGGGTTTGGTGTTTTGGGACCCTGAGAATGTCTCCTCTAGAAGGCCCATGAAAAGGTTGGCATAGGAGGGTGCCACATGGGTGCCCATCGTTGTGCTGTGGGTCATATGGCTCTGAGCACTATGGGACTTAACATCTGAGGTCATCAGTCCCCTAGAACTTAGAACTACTGAAACCTAACTAACCTAAGGACATCACACACATCCATGCCCAAGGCAGGATTTGAACCTGCGACCGTAGCAGCTGCGCGTTTCCGGACTGAAGCACCTAGAACCGCTCGGCCACAATATATATCTTCCCTTCAAAGGAGAAGTAGTTGTGGGTTAGGATAAAGTTAGTAGGGTGTATGAAGAATGAGGTACTGTGTTTGGAGTCTGAAGTGCATTGGGAAAGGTATTGTTCAATAGTGATAAGACCATGGGCATGAGGGATATTGATGTACAAGGCGGTGGTGTCTACAGTGATGAGTAGGGATTCAGGAGGTAAAGGTGAGGGAAGATGGTTGGTATCTTTGATGTGGGAGGCTAGATTTTGGGCAATTGGCTAGAGGTGTTGGTCAATGAGGGCCAAAATTCTTTCAATGGGGTCAATGAAGGAAGTGGTTGGTATCTTTGATGTGGGAGGCTACATTTTGGGCAATTGGCTGGAGGTGTTGGTCAATGAGGGCCAAAATTCTTTCAATGGGGTCACAATAACCAGCAACAATGGGGTACCCATGACTGTTGAGTTTGTAGATTTTGGGGAACATGTAGAAGGTGGGTGTGCAGGGTGTAATAGGGGTGAGGAGAGAAACAGATCCGGGGGAGACGTTCTGGGTAGGGCCTAAGGCTTTACGCAGGGATTGGGGTTTGTGAAGGATGTTTGGAATGGGATCACTCTGACAGAGTTTATATATGGAGGAGTCAGATAATTGGTAGAGGCCTTCTCCCAGGCAGTCACTATGATTCATAACAACAGTGACAGAACATAGAACATTTGCCTGCTGGCAGGATGATTGGCTCAGGATTTCTTTTGAGGTTGTGTATAGCTGTTCTTTCTTTTACCGAAAGGTTGGTTTTCTGAGGAAGGGACCTGGGGAAGGATGTTGAGGCTTAAGTTGGTGGTAAGGAACTTCTGGAAGGTGACCAGTGGCTGGTTAGGTGGGAGGGGGGAGAGGATCACGGCTGGATGGTGGTATGAACTGGAAGGGACAAGGTTCTATGTTGGTATTAGGGTGGTTTTGGTAGGAGGAGTTGGTAGCAAAGAAGTGCTTCCATTGCAGGGATCGGGAAAAGGAGATTAGGTCTTTGACAAGTCCAACATGGTTAAATTTGGGCGCAGGGGTAAAGGTGAAGCCTTTGGATAGGACTGAAGCTTCTGTGGAGCTGAGGGTTTTGGTGGAAAGGTTAAAAACAGTGTTATAAAAATGTTTTAGCTCTGGATTTGGTGGAGAGTTGGTGGGGAGTCTTGGAAGATGTGGCATGTTGAAAAGATCAGCTAGGCAGGGTTTAGCTGTTACGAGGGGTGAACAAGGAGGAATACTGTGGGTACGATGGGGGTTGAGTAACGGTGTCCCAAGGTAGCAATAGGATGTCAGCAGGTTGGATAACTAATGGAGGTGGTGCCTAGAATGCTCCTCCAGGTGCTGGAGTCAAGGGATTCAATTTCAGAGTAGGGATTGCAGAGGGAGCAGAGGTGGTTCTGGGATGCCTGTGCCATGAAGATCTATTTTTGCAGTACCAGGTTTGTGAGGGCCAGGGACTGGCAGAATCTGAAAACATGCCAGTCACTGGAAAAGGAGGAGTGGGATCCAGAGAAAGGAATCTTTAAGGATAGGACATTTGGGGGGATTCTGTGGTTAAGGCAGCATTTGAGAAACAGGATATGGGACTGGGTTTTAGCCAAGGAAAGAGATACTTTCCTGAACTGCTGCAGAATGATGAAGCAGGGGTGCATTGTGGCAGAAATGGTGTAAAGAAAACGTCAACACAGAAATGGGAAAAATAGGTGTCGATTGTTGTGAGAGGAGCTGGATATGCAAAAAAGACACGTAAAAATGCGTAAAGACTCGCCGAAATATGCACAGATACGCAAAAATATGCATAAACACGTCAAAATACGCAAAAATACTTGAAACTGCGTGAAACCACGTAAAAATTCTCACAAATATATTAAAAAGTACAGAAATGTGGAAGGAAAGGAATGATGAGGTGTGGTGTGTGGTTGGTGTGTGTGTGTGTGTGTGTGTGTGTGTGTGTGTGTGTGTTTCGTGATAAACGAAGAGAGAGGGAGGGGAGATGGGTTAAGTCATGTATCAAAAACTCCTGTTGCACAGGCTGGTGTGGAAAATAAAAAGCTAACAATGACGAATGAAGTGGGATCAGTACCAATAAATATAATTATAACTATTGGAGGAAAGAATTTGGGACTTCAAATGCTGCATCAACAATCTGCATGGCCACGAAGTCTGTGTTTCATGTGGACAATTGTGGACACATTGTGGCTTGGAAGTAGATGCAGTTTCAAAGACGGCAAATACACACAGGAAAGAATGGACATGGAGAAGAATAATGCTGTAGAGAAGAGTACTCATCACTGTTGACACCACACCCCTACACACCATTCTCTCTCATGCCCATGGTCTTACTGCTATTGAACACTACCTTTCCCAATGTCCTTCAGACTCCAAACACACTACCTCATTCCTCACCCTACTAACTTATTCTTAAACCACAACTATTTCTGCTTTCAAGTGAAGTTGTTGTTGTTGTTGTGGTCTTTAGTCCTGAGACTGGTTTGATGCAGCTCTCCATGCTACTCTATCTTGTGCATGCTTCATCATATCCCAGTACCTACTGCAGCCTACATCCTTCTGAATCTGCTTAGTGTATTCATCTCTTGGTCTCCCTCTACGATTTTTACCCTCCACGCTGCCCTCCAGTACTAAATTGGTGATCCCTTGATGCCTCAGAACATGTCCTACCAACCGATCCCTTCTTCTAGTCAAGTTGTGCCACAAACTCCTCTTCTCACCAATTCTATTCAATACCTCATCATTAGTTATGTGATCTACCCATCTAATCTTCAGCATTCTTCTGTAGCACCACATTTCAAAAGCTTCTATTCTCTTCTTGTCTAAACTATTTATCATCCACATTTCACTTCCATACATGGCTACACTCCATACAAATACTTTCCAAAACGACTTCCTGACACTTAAATCAATACTAGATGTTAATAAATTTCTCTTCTTCAGAAACACTTCAAGTGAAGCTATATAAACAAATACATGGCACAGCCGTGGGCACCAGCATGGCACCCTCCTATGCCAACTTCTTTAAGGGCTTTCTAGAGCAGACCTCCCTTGCTTCCAAAATGCCAAATTCCTAGTCTGGTTCAGGTTCACTGATATCTTCATGATCTGGACTCAGGATCAAGACACTGTATGTTCATTTCCTCATAACCTCAACGCCCTCTCTCCCATCTGCTTCACGTGGACCTCGTCAACCCAGCATGCCACCTTCCTAGATGTTGACCTCCTCTCTGAAGGCTCCAGCCACACCTTTGTTCACATTAAACCCACCACCCATCAGCCACCAACAGCACCTGCCTCTCACACCAAAAAAACTCCCTCCCAAACAGCCTGGCCATCCCGGTACAGCATATCTGCTGTGAGAAGAACTCCCTTGCTCTGTACGCTGATTGTCCCACAAGGCCTTCACAGACAGGTACCATTCTTCAGACCTAGTCCGCGAACATGTCTCCCATGCCATTTCCCTTCGCACCTCCAATCCTCCCAGCCACAAAGGAGTGTCCCCTTCATCACTCAGTACCACCCCAGACTGGAACAACTGAACTACACAATTTGGCAGAGCTTTGATTACCTATCATCATGCCATGAAATGAGGGACATCCTACCCGAGATACTCCCCCCCCCCCCCCCCCCCCCCTTCTAAAGTGGTGTTCTGTTGCCTAACCAACCTCCACATCATCCTAGTCCATCCCTATGCCACTCCCAATCCCAAATCCGTTGCCACAAGTATCATATCCCTGTGGAAGACCTGGATGCAAGACTTGCCCAACCCACCCATCCAACACTTTTTATTCCAGTCTTGTCACAGGTTTATTCTACCCCATCAGAGGCCAGGCCACATGTGAAGGCAGTCAATGTCATTTACCAGCTCTGGTGCAATCATTGCACAGCTTTTTACACTGGTATGATTGCCAATCAGCTGTCCACCAGGATGAACAGCCACCACTAAACTGTGGCCAAGAGCAATGTAGATCAATCACCCTGTGGCACAACATGCAGCTGAACATAACACACTTCATTCCAATGGCTGCTTCACTACCTGAGCCATCTGGATCCTTCTCTCCACCACCACCTTTTCTGAACTGCACAGACAGGAGTTATCCTTACAACACATTCTCCAGTCCTGTAACTATCCCAGCCTCAACCTACAGTAACATACTGTCGCCCCATCCTCCACCCAACAATTTCCACCCCCCCCCCCCCCACCCCCCCACCCCCCGTCTTATCGTTTCCTCCATATTCTTGTCAACCATCCTGTTTACTTGCTGCCCTCTGCCAAGCACCAACCCATCTTTTCTGGCTCCTCTTGTTTTTTCCCCACCTCCCTGGTCCACAACCTCCTGATGCACCTGTTGGCATTCTAGTCCCTTCACACTCCATCAGACAGTGTTTGTCTCTCTCTCCCCACCCACACACAACTACAGTATTGCTTCCCTTTCCCCACCCCCTCCAGATTGTTACTTTCTGTCCTACATAATATTTGCATTCTGGTCCGAGATGCTGGAGTTGGTGGTCACGTGTGCATGAGGTGTGCTTGCTTGTATGTGTGGATGGTGTGCGTTTCCCTGTTGCTGACAAAGGCTGTGGCCGATAGTTATGCAAGTGTCTTTTAATTGTGAATGTCTGTAACTTATCATGTCTTCTTTATGGTAAGTAGTACTCTTGTCTTTTTTCACATTGTTGAAAGACATAATTTTTTATTTCTAACCAAGAAACCTAATACCTATTTTCATAGATGTAGCTTTAATGCTTTAGGTAATTCTTTAATAATGATTTATTTTCAAAAAACTTTCATCACAATTTAACCCCTTTAGAAGTTGTATTTCCAAGAAATGCTGAAACATTTATTTTTTTAAATTTCTGACAGAGAAATCAAATACCAATTTTCATAGTCCTAGCTTCACAAGAATGTAATCTGTTTGGCCCCCTTCCCACCTTTAGGGGAGGATGCACTCATGTTTGTCTGTTGATTGATGGTTTTACTAAACACAATAAAATTTTATGCAATAAAAAGAGTGTATGCTGACACTCTTGTAGACAAACTGAAATACTATCTTGTAAACATTGGCAAACCTAAAAGTCTCTTATCAGATGATGGTCCACAATTTGTGGCAGATAATTGATAAACATGTTTGGAGAAAGCAGGGAATCGACACAGAAAAATCTTGGCATATTTCCCTCACAGAAATATGAGTGAGAGGATTATGTATGAATTAAATTGGGTATGTCAAATCTATTGTGCAAGCAAATATTCTACATGGGCCGGTTATAGCAATAACTTTGAAGAGATGATCACAGCCTCAAACATGGTGTGACAGGATATACCTCTTGTGAACTAATGTTAGTCAGGACTCACATAATATTAATTCAAGTATGGTTGATTTTCCAGTTCTGACTAAAATCTCCCTAGATGAGAAGGAAATACAGGCGCGAGCAAATACACTCCTGGAAATTGAAATAAGAACACCGTGAATTCATTGTCCCAGGAAGGGGAAACTTTATTGACACATTCCTGGGGTCAGATACATCACATGATCACACTGACAGAACCACAGGCACATAGACACAGGCAACAGAGCATGCACAATGTCGGCACTAGTACAGTGTATATCCACCTTTCGCAGCAATGCAGGCTGCTATTCTCCCATGGAGACGATCGTAGAGATGCTGGATGTAGTCCTGTGGAACGGCTTGCCATGCCATTTCCACCTGGCGCCTCAGTTGGACCAGCGTTCGTGCTGGACGTGCAGACCGCGTGAGGCGACGCTTCATCCAGTCCCAAACATGCTCAATGGGGGACAGATCCGGAGATCTTGCTGGCCAGGGTAGTTGACTTACACCTTCTAGAGCACGTTGGGTGGCACGGGATACATGCGGACGTGCATTGTCCTGTTGGAACAGCAAGTTCCCTTGCCGGTCTAGGAATGGTAGAACGATGGGTTCGATGACGGTTTGGATGTACCGTGCACTATTCAGTGTCCCCTCGACGATCACCAGTGGTGTATGGCCAGTGTAGGAGATTGCTCCCCACACCATGATGCCGGGTGTTGGGCCTGTGTGCCTCGGTCATATGCAGTCCTGATTGTGGCGCTCACCTGCACGGCGCCAAACACGCATACGACCATCATTGGCACCAAGGCAGAAGCGACTCTCATCGCTGAAGACGACACGTTTCCATTCGTCCCTCCATTCACGCCTGTCGCGACACCACTGGAGGCGGGCTGCACGATGTTGGGGCGTGAGCGGAAGACGGCCTAACGGTGTGCGGGACCGTAGCCCAGCTTCATGGAGACGATTGCGAATGGTCCTTGCCGATACCCCAGGAACAACAGTGTCCCTAATTTGCTGGGAAGTGGCGGTGCGGTCCCCTACGGCACTGCGTAGGATCCTACGGTCTTGGCGTGCATCCGTGCGTCGCTGCGGTCCGGTCCCAGGTTGACGGGCACGTGCACCTTCCGCCGACCACTGGCGACAACATCGATGTACTGTGGAGACCTCACGCCCCACGTGTTGAGCAATTCGGCGGTACGTCCAACCGGCCTCCCGCATGCCCACTATACGCCCTTGCTCGAAGTCCGTCAACTGCACATACGGTTCACGTCCACGCTGTCGCGGCATGCTACCAGTGTTAAAGACTGCGATGGAGCTCTGTATGCCACGGCAAACTGGCTGACACTGATGGCGGCGGTGCACAAATGCTGCGCAGCTAGCGCCATTCGACGGCCAACACCGCGGTTCCTGGTGTGTCCACTGTGCCGTGCGTGTGATCATTGCTTGTACAGCCCTCTCGCAGTGTCCGGAGCAAGTATGGTGGGTCTGGCACACTGGTGTCAATGTGTTCTTTTTTCCATTTCCAGGAGTGTATTTGTAAAAGAGCATTGGACAAAAAAAGAAATCATGATGCTATCTGCCACCACTAGTTTTTGGATTGTTGATCTAGTGTCAGTTAAGACAACAACAACAAAAAAATTACAAGATTTCAACTGAAACAAAGAAGTACATGCAAGTATACCATGGACCTTTTAGAATAATAGTTCAGCCACATGCAGATGCTTACAGGCTTGGGTACCCTAAACATAATAGAGACTTGTGTCTCAGAAACATTGTGGATCTCAAGAAATTTGCAGGTAGTAGTAATTAGAATCAGTAGGGGATCTGACACACTGGGGCAGATACACAGTTTGGCAAACTGTGTAGTTCCAACTGAGTGAAACTTAATTTTTATTTTCATGTTTCATTCCTTCCTCTGTCTTATCTTCGTGAGTCACAATTATAGGTCTTCATGTTTGTGTATAAGCTCTTAGTCAGTAAGAATATTCTTAGTAAAAGTAGTATTACCAATATGGTGAAATAGCAAACAAGAGAACAGAGTTTGCACTAAAAAAATTAATATTTTTGTTGAAATACTGCGATTCCAGACAAGAGCGGAGAAGATAGTAACAAGAATAAATACAGGCTGCAACATCTGAAAGTAACAATTAGTAGGAAAATATATAGAAAAACTTTGCATGAAGACAATAGTATTAAAAGCTGAAGTTCTCTAAAATCAATAGAAATAGAATCTGCATAAAGTTATAATTAAATTGGTTTCAATGTTGTATGTAGTTTAGATAACTTAATAACCTTTTGCCATATAGAGCCAAGCAAAAACTTGCTTGCTACTATTTGAAGGAGATGGGAGCAAGAGGCATGATGCTCACGTCAGAAATTTGTTTAAAGAGGTCAGTGGGTTGACAAATAGAAAATGGAAATGAGGCCATTAGGATGACCCATTCAAAGGAACAATGAGGTGTAATTGGGTCAGTAGCTGATGTAATCAATGTAGAGATGGACATGGAGACAAGTTTTACATTTATTTCTCTCACATCACAAGTAGACAAAGAAATATCTTTCATAGTGAGCTAATCCGTATGCTGACTGAGTCACGTAAAGATACAAACTCACTAAGATTACTCAACTTTATGAAATAATGGAACACCTATTATAAGACTAATATAACACAAAGTAGCTAAAATATGACCAAGTAGATACTGACGTGGAAATATACATATAAAATAAACACAAAGAATTTTGTAAAAGGCAAAGTTCATGAATGAAGCCCTGCATTGAAAGGGAAAATAAGATGTCATTAATAATTTCGTGTATTTTAAAGGCAATGCGCTGCAATAATAATCTTCATATAATAAATATTTACTTCAAACGGAAACCTCTATTACAGTTATTTATGTGAATAGGGAAAAAAATGTAGGTTTAAATTCTTTTGTTCTTCCTTACCATAGTAAGAGATCACAAATAGAGGCTGTGTCGCCTGTTCCTCAGGGTATGGATGCAACATGTAATTGCAGCATGCGAGCTCGGTGCAGAAACTCGTGAGGAGGACACAAACCAAAGTGACCCATCCAGTTTGCCTCGTTTAGATACAGGACAGAGAGAAGAACACTCACAGTAGTGTCTTCTCTCCCCTCTATCCAAAGTAAATGAGCAAGTGAGGAATAATACAACTGCCCCCAAGCTTGTGCCTACAACCTACAAAAGGGATAATTGAGTACAAAAGTAGTGCAGTATGTATTGTTCCTTTTCTTCAAAGTACATTAAATAAAAAAGTAAAAATATCTAAAATTTTCTCACAAGTTTGTGACATACACGTAATATGTACATGTAGGCCTAAGTAATGTAACATAATACGTTGATGATTATAACTGTTTTGTATGTCTACTAGTAAATAAGGAAATTGCTATAAACATATTGCAGTAGAGGTAAGAGGTTTTTGGCAAGTTCTTGCTTCCAATATTTGATATTGTTCCAAAAAGGTCTTGTCACAAAATAAAATAGGGAATGGTGTGGAGAAGGAAGCAAATGTTGAGAGGTGCATGAAGTATTAATTTTTCATTGTCACTCGGCAAACATTGAGACAACACAGCCTAACATATGCCTTGAGCTACTGACAAAGAGACTGCACCATATGCTTAAATAAAACTAAATGTTTAAATATTGTTTCAAAATTCAGTCAGATTATGTATGACTATGAAAAAGTTAAATATTGTAAAAGGCTGTGGTACCTAAAAATCACACAAGACAACTTATACACTAAATATAAAACCTAATAATTTTTACTCACTGACCCAAAAGAGGATGGTGAGGAGAGGTATCTCCTGTACAAAAGAAGTCATGTCTTTGCAGAACACTGACAAATACGTCTTATCACAAAAATCTACGGCACTATGGCTACCAAGAATGATGAATGGGAAGTTGCTCTCAACTTGCTCCAATAGGCAATGATGCTGGTTCTGAGACACATTAATTCAGACATTCGTACAAACCATCACTATTTTGCAATGTGTATTATATATATATCTCTCTCCAACTGACAGGACTACCTGTTGCTACACTTAACAACAGAAAAATTCTTGAATTTTAAAAAATATTTTTCTCCCTCTACATTGTGCCAAAAATTTAACTCTTAGCACAACTATGAATGGTGGTGGGGAAGTGGTGAACTGTAGCATAGCTTTGTAATGCTTGGAGCAATTTCAATCAAATGTAAAACATACAGGGTGACAATTATTGAACTATATGAAAAAAAAAATTATTCAACATGTAAACATCACTACAGATGTTCGAGTTTAGGTTATGACTTGTTCAGTATGCCTGCCATCATTGGTGGTGATATGGTGCAGGCGACTAGCGAAATTCTGCATGGCTCGCTGAAGTGTCAGAACATCGATGCTGTCAAAGATCTCCTGAATGGCTGTTTTCAGCTCGACAATGTTTTTGGGGTTATTGCTGTACACCTTGCCTTTAACACAGCCCCACAAAAAGAGGTCACATGTATTCAGATCCGGAGAACATGGTGGCCAATTAAGGCCCATGCCAGTCACCTCTGGTTACCCCAGAGCCAGAATGCAGTCCCCAAAGTGCTCCTCCAAGACATCAAACACTCTCCTACTTCAGTGGGGTCGAGCTCCATCTTACATGAACCACATATTATTGAAATCATGGTCACTTTGGATAATGGGGATGAAATCACCTTCTACAACCTTCACTTACCGTTTGATAGTCACCGTGCCGTCAAGGAATATTGCACCAATTATTCTGTGACTGGACATCATTGCACACCACACATTCACCCGTTGAGGGTGAAGAGACTTCTCAGCCATAAAATGCGGCTTCTCAGTCCCCCAAATGCACCAATTTTGCTTAGTGATGAGCTCATCCATATTAAAGTGGGCTTCGTCGTTAAACCAAACCATACAGCGCAAGCTAATTCCCATCTTGCTCCTCGGCCAATCGTGCAGTTTGAAAGTACTAATGCAAACCATTCAGAAGTTATGACAATTTTATTTCATTTAGTTCAATGATTGACACCCTGTATATGACTCATAATGTGGGTAAAACTACTATTAAGTAGTTAACTAGGTTAGTAGTTAATCAGGTTAACTGAAAATTTATCCGTGTGTGCTCTGTTGATACTAACATCCAAACAACTCTATAAGGCAGTTCTGAGACTCTCTCCTGTTTGTACATTAAGCACATTATTAAATTTGTTCTGGTGCATTGCTCTTTCATATCTTTCAGGTAAGTCAAGTTTCCTCCCTTCTCTATATGTAATACCTATACAGGCTCATATTTTCAACAACACAGAGGTTTCTTTAGACTACACAACTATGAAAAATCGGTAGTAGCCAAGCCTGTATAAGAGACAGGCCACACACCAAAGGGAATTAAAGAAGCTCTATAGGTAAATACACTGAGAAGGGGAGGAAGTTTGACATATAACACTTCAGAACAGGTTTAATAATATGCTTGATGTTCAAACAGGCTCTAGCCTGAATTGATTCATTAACAGTTTCATACACCTTTTGATGAGGTTAGTGTAAACATGGCATGCACATATAAATATTCACCAATAACTAATGTAAATATTTGTTTTGCCACCTTGTGTCATTGTTGTATCAAGCAAGTGATCTGCCCTTTCCAAGATGGCGCCGCACAGTAATAAAACAGTAAATCAGGACGGCTCCGATAAATGTGACTATAAAAGTGTTAACAATTGTAAGATGTGCGACAAAAAAGTGATTAAAGGTATTCGGTGTGAAGGCTGTCACCACTAGTTCCACGAGAAGTGCGCTAAATTAAGTATAAAATTTGTAAACGAGGACTACATATGGACTTGTTTCACGTGTGTTAGTGATGCTGTGGAAAACAAATTTAGAAACACCATCAAGGAAAAAGACAAAAAAATCAGAGTACCTCAAAGTGATTTACTTACTCTAAACAACAAATAAGCAGAGGTACATCTTCAATACAAGGAACCAGGTGTAAACAAACCAGACTCCTTCTCGGTAAGAGAAGGAGATTTCTCGATTGAGGAAGATTATGGACATAAAGAAACGTCGAAAGAAGTCTTCTCAGCGTCTTGTAAAAATGATTCTACACACAAGATACAACAGAAAAAGAAGGTGAAAACATTCGGCGACAGTCACGACCACAACATACGGGAACTCTTGACAAACAGTGTAAATAACGATGTTCAAATCTCAGGCATTGTAAAGCCTGGAGCCAGTTTTGACAATGTGATTATAAGTGTTAATGAAGATAGCTCAGAACTCACAAAAAAGACAGTGTGATTATAAGTGTTAACGAAGATAGCTCAGAACTCACAAAAAAAGACAGTGTGGTGATAATAGGATGTGCAAACAATGTTTACAGAAATGAAGCCACGGCCTTTGTTATGAAGCTGATCACAGTGCTGCAATTCCTGCATTTCACAATCGTAATTGTAACAACACTCCTACAAAGGTATGATCTTGTGGACTGGTCGTGTGTCAACAAAGAAATTCGATGAATGAATTATAAGTTTAAAAGTTTTTGTGCCAAATTTGTAAATGTAAAGCTCATAGATATTGATACTTATGAAAGAAAATGTTTTACACGCCATGGAATGCATCACAACGAACATGGTAGGAAAAGATTAGATGCGAGCATTAACGATGTACTTGAACAGATATCTCGTGATAAAAACAGACCCGTTATTGCAATGGAAGATCCTTTACAGGGAAACTAATACGGTGGACCAATCCCTATGGAATTAGGTCCAAAAGAACTAACAAAGCGAGGGACTGTAAATTAGCAGTAAAGACTCACATTGGTGTAAACTTTGCTGACAGTTTAATTGGTTTTTTAGTCAGTAAAAATAGCTTCATAATGCACTTAAACGTAGGTGGTGTGTCGGGAGAAATGATGAACAAATTATATGACTTAGAAATACTCTTAGGGCAAATAAACTCTGTAAGTCATATGTTTGAATGAACATTGGCATAAATGGGACAATGTCAAGCTACTAAATTCACTCTCAGGATACAAGTTAGCATCGAGTTTTTGCAGAAAAATGGGGTATGGGGATCATGTATATTAGTTGAACAGACACAAAACTTCGAAGCCAAAACGACTTTCGATTGTTTAAATGAGGAACAGGTATTCGAAAGCTGTTGCACTGAGCTGTCTGAATACAGTTTACTAATCATAAGCATATATCATGTCCTGTAATATTGGGCTACTGGGCATTCATAGAGAAATTTGAAACTCTGCTAAGTAGGTTGCAGGTAGGGAAACCATATAAAAAGATTGTAATTTGTTCTGATTTTCATATAGATATAAGAGACAAAAACAGATTTATTACCACCCTGAAGGATTTGTTGGCTACAAACCGCTTAACACTGAATTTTACTGAGTACACCAGGGTAACAGCCACTTCTGCCACAAGCATTGATAATATAGTGAGCAGCAAAAATTATGGTAATACAGAAAAACATTTATTAGAATTAGGAATATCTGATCACTCAGCACTTTTTATGTCATTGCCATACATAGACAAAACATATAGGCCCACAGTAAAATTGGTCAGCCAAGCCAAATATAAACACATTTATCTTGAAATTAAAGTAAACCCACTGGTCCTTCAGCAACCAGTGTTAAGTAAACAATAATTACAACAATAATTACAACACTTTCATATCTGAATTCAAGAACATTTTCAATGAATGCTTTCCCCTCGTATCAACACATGATAAATACAATAAAAGTAAGACATGGATTATGGAAGGTATCAGGATCTCTAGTATTAGAAAGAGGGAAACGCATAAGGAAGCAAAAACCAACCATGACGCCGAATTTATTGGGTAAAAAAAAAAAAAATGATCAGGTAGTTAAACAAGCAAAACAAATGGCAAACAATAAATATATAGCTAATGCCTCAAATAAATCAAAAGCAGTATGGCACGTTGTCAAGAAAGAAACAGGTACTGAAGAAACTAAACATTTTAATTACAAACTAGAAATTGGTGGGAATAGTGTTACTAACACTCGGCACATCTGTGAAGAATTTAATAAGTACTTCATAACCACGAACAAAATTCATAACTTCTTGCATCCACAAATAAGACCTGATGCAGTACTGCTGGAATCAAGAGAGTTTAAATTTACTGCAGTATCATGTCAGGAAACAGCTAACATCATACAATCCCTAAAAAACACTGAATCTGTGGGCTGGGATGAAATTCCAACAAATATCATGAAGGTAGGAAGTGACAGCATTGCACCTCAACTCTGTAAAATAATAAACCAATCATTTGATGAGGGCTGCTTTCCAGACAGACTGAAATATGCTGAAGTCTGTCCAATCTACAAAAAGGGAAAACAAGATCATTTAGTAAATTTCTGCCCAGTGTCTATACTCACAGTTTCCTCTAAAATAGTTGAATGAATAGTATGTAATCAATTAGAAAAGTACAATAAAGAAAGTAACATTATTCTCAATAACCAGTATGGGTTTAAGAAGGGATGAAACACTTTACAAGCTGTAAATGAACTAATCTCTAAAGTAAGTAAATGCCTCAACAACGAACAAAGTGTATCTGGTATTTTTTGTGACCTCTCAAAGGCGTTTGACACAGTAAACCATAAGCTACTGCTCCAAAAATTGGGTACCTATGGCTTCCATGGAAAATCTATAAGATGGTTTTCATCTTATCTTAGAAACAGACATCAAAGGGTGGTGATACATCAAAAGGGAAAGAAAACTTGCTCTAGCTGGAAAGAAATTCAAGCAGGCATGCCCCAGGGCTCGATATTAGGACCACTTCTGTTCTTATATTACATAAATGACATGCATAGCAAAGTAAATACAGATACAATACTTTATGCAGATGCCCCAACTGCTGTAGTCTGCTGCAAAAACACTGATGTATTAGTAAGGACCACGAAACAAACTCTACAAGAACTTGAACAATGGATAAAAAATAATGCTATGAAATTAAATCATGAAAAAGCCCAAATCATACACTTCAAGACCAAACAAACTACTGAATGTACACTCCTGGAAATTGAAATAAGAACACCGTGAATTCATTGTCCCAGGAAGGGGAAACTTTATTGACACATTCCTGGGGTCAGATACATCACATGATCACACTGACAGAACCACAGGCACATAGACACAGGCAACAGAGCATGCACAATGTCGGCACTAGTACAGTGTATATCCACCTTTCGCAGCAATGCAGGCTGCTATTCTCCCATGGAGACGATCGTAGAGATGCTGGATGTAGTCCTGTGGAACGGCTTGCCATGCCATTTCCACCTGGCGCCTCAGTTGGACCAGCGTTCGTGCTGGACGTGCAGACCGCGTGAGACGACGCTTCATCCAGTCCCAAACATGCTCAATGGGGGACAGATCCGGAGATCTTGCTGGCCAGGGTAGTTGACTTACACCTTCTAGAGCATGTTGGGTGGTACGGGATACATGCGGACGTGCATTGTCCTGTTGGAACAGCAAGTTCCCTTGCCGGTCTAGGAATGGTAGAACGATGGGTTCGATGACGGTTTGGATGTACCGTGCACTATTCAGTGTCCCCTCGACGATCAGCAGTGGTGTACGGCCAGTGTAGGAGATCGCTCCCCACACCATGATGCCGGGTGTTGGCCCTGTGTGCCTCGGTCGTATGCAGTCCTGATTGTGGCGCTCACCTGCACGGCGCCAAACACGCATACGACCATCATTGGCACCAAGGCAGAAGCGACTCTCATCGCTGAAGACGACACGTCTCCATTCGTCCCTCCATTCACGCCTGTCGCGACACCACTGGAGGCGGGCTGCACGATGTTGGGGCGTGAGCGGAAGACGGCCTAACGGTGTGCGGGACCGTAGCCCAGCTTCATGGAAACGGTTGCGAATGGTCCTCGCCGATACCCCAGGAGCAACAGTGTCCCTAATTTGCTGGGAAGTGACAGTGCGGTCCCCTACGGCACTGCGTAGGATCCTACGGTCTTGGCGTGCATCCGTGCGTCGCTGCGGTCCGGTCCCAGGTCGACGGGCACGTGCACCTTCCGCCGACCACTGGCGACAACATCGATGTACTGTGGAGACCTCACGCCCCACGTGTTGAGCAATTCGGCGGTACATCCACCCGGCCTCCCGCATGCTCACTATATGCCCTCGCTCAAAGTCCGTCAACTGCACATACGGTTCACGTCCACGCTGTCGCGGCATGCTACCAGTGTTAAAGACTGCGATGGAGCTCCGTATGCCATGGCAAACTGGCTGACACTGACGGCGGCGGTGCACAAATGCTGCGCAGCTAGCGCCATTCGATGGCCAACACCGCGGTTCCTGGTGTGTCCGCTGTGCCGTGCGTGTGATCATTGCTTGTACAGACCTCTTGCAGTGTCCAGAGCAAGTATGGTGGGTCTGACACACCGGTGTCAATGTGTTCTTTTTTCCATTTCCAGGAGTGTATATCGCAAATAGAATATTCAGGTAAAGAACTTACCACAGTTGATTCTGTAAAATTTCTTGGGATAACTTTAAATAAAAACTTGGGATGGGCCGACCATGTGGACAGTTTACTGAAGAGATTAAATAGTTTAGTTTATGCAATGAGGGTACTACACAAAGTAACGGATTTAATGGTGAAGAAAACTGTCTACCATGCTTATTTCATAACAGTTATAAGATATGGAATATTTTTTTGGGGTGCTGAAAAGACAACCCTCCTTCAAATCTTCAAACTACAAAATAATAATAATAACAATAATAATAATAATAATAAACCCCGTGGAGGCCCGGGAAAAGAATAGGCCTCCGGTATGTTCTGCCAGTCGTAAAAGGCGACGAAAAGAACAAACCACAAATAGGGCTAACCCCCCCTTTTAGTGTGATTACTTGGTTCAGGACAGAACTAAAGAAGCCTCGGACAAGTGCCGTCATGGTCGGGGACGACGCCTGAACCCTATGCCCGCCCACAATGGTAACGACACTGCTAGCCAACTGGAAAATGATTTAAATCCGCCGGCCGAAGTGGCCGTGCGGTTAAAGGCGCTGCAGTCTGGAACCGCAAGACTGCTACGGTCGCAGGTTCGAATCCTGCCTCGGACATGGTTGTTTGTGATGTCCTTAGGTTGGTTAGGTTTAACTATTTCTAAGTTCTAGGGGACTAATGACCTCAGCAGTTGAGTCCCATAGTGCTCAGAGCCATTTAAATCCAAATAGATGCACGATATGCTTCCTGCAACCACCCTAGAAGGAAACCAAAGACAGAGGATGAGATGGTCAGATGAAGTTAATCGACACCTCATGTTCTGTTATTACCAAGCAACAAACCTAGGAACCAACACAACTGGATACAGATCACAAGTATACACAACATTTATTACCAGATACCCGGAATTAAAATTTTTAACAGAACAACGACTAGCCCGTGTAATAATAAAAAATAACAGGATACCCCAGTCAGAATTAGAAAACATCAAACAACAAGTACAACAAATACTGGAACAAAATAATGTGCAATTAGAAGAAGAAGAAAATACAGTAATGGACTCAAACATCCCAGAGAAAACAAACAAAGAACAAAACGCGTCAATTAAACAATCAGAGGAAAACGAAATCTTAAGACAGCCACCAGAACAAGCACAAATAGAACACGAAGTGACACACATGTTAGATATAGAGGAAAAATTTCAGCTGACATACATAGAATACAAAGACACAAATACAGACATTAGACCATTCTTGCATAGACCACCAAATAACCCACAAGTCAAAACAACAATAACGACTATCAACACCATCGTACACAACAAAGTAAATGAAAATACAACTATGGAAGAGTTACAACTACTGGTTTATGTAGGAGCACTCACTACACTAAATATACACACTAGGCAGAGATCAGAACCAACCAACACACAGAAGAAACCCACAAAACCAGCATGGCAACACAGGCTACAGATCAGAATAGAAAAACTGAGGAAAGACATCGGACAGTTAACACAATTTATAAGAAATGAAACATCAGACAAAAAACAAAAAGGTTAGGTAAAATCTCACAACAAGAAGCAATAGAGCAATTAGATGAAAAGAAACAGAAATTACAAGCATTGGCCAAACGACTTAGAAGATACAAAAAAAGTGAAAATAGAAGGAAACAAAACCAAACATTCAACACAAACCAAAAGAGATTTTACCAGACAATAGATAACACACACATAAAAATAGACAATCCACCAAACATAACAGACATGGAACACTTCTGGAGCATCATATGGTCAAACCCGGTACAACATAACAGACATGCACAGTGGATACAAGCAGAAACAGACACATACAATATGATATCACAAATGCCTGAAGTGATAATTTTGCAACATGAAGTCACCCGAGCAATTAATTCTACGCACAATTGGAAAGCCCCTGGAAACGATAAAATAGCAAATTTCTGGCTAAAGAAGTTCACCTCAACACATTCACATCTAACTAAATTATTTAACAGTTACATTGCAGACCCATACACATTCCCTGATACACTTACACATGGAATATCTTATCTGAAACCTAAAGATCAAGCAGACACAGCAAACCCAGCAAAATATCGCCCCATAACATGCCTACCAACAATATACAAAATATTAACTTCAGTCATTACACAGAAATTAACGATACATACAACACAGAACAAAATTGTAAATGAAGAACAAAAAGGCTATTGCAAAGGAGCACGAGGATGTAAAGAGCAACTGATAATAGATGCAGAGGTGACATATCAAGCAAAAAGTAAACAAAGGTCGCTACACTACGCATACATTGATTACCAAAAAGCTTTTGATAGTGTACCCCACTCATGGTTACTACAAATATTGGAAATATACAAAGTAGATCCTAAATTGATACAGTTCCTAAACATAGTAATGAAAAATTGGAAAACCACACTTAATATCCAAACAAATTCAAATAATATCACGTCACAGCCAATACAGATTAAGTGTGGAATATACCAAGGAGACTCATTAAGTCCTTTCTGATTCTGCCTTGCTCTGAACCCACTATCCAACATGCTGAACAATACAAATTATAGATACAATATTACTGGAACATACCAACACAAAATCACACATTTGTTATACATGGATGATCTAAAACTACTGGCAGCAACAAATCAACAACTCAACCAATTACTAAAGATAACATAAGTATTCAGCAATGATATAAATATGGCTTTTGGAACAGACAAATGTAAGAAAAATAGCATAGTCAAGGGAAAACACACTAAACAAGAAGATTACATATTGGATTACCACAGCGACTGCATAGAAGCGATGGAAAAAACAGATGCCTATAAATATCTAGGATACAGACAAAAAATAGGAATAGATAATACAAATATTAAAGAAGAGCTAAAAGAAAAATATAGACAAAGACTAACAAAAATACTGAAAACAGAATTGACAGCAAGAAACAAGACAAAAGCTATAAATACTTATGCTATACCAATATTGACCTACTCATTTGGAGTAGTGAAATGGAGTAACACAGACCTAGAAGCACTCAATACACTTACACGATCACAGTGCCACAAATATAGAAAACATCACATACATTCAGCAACAGAAAGATTCACATTAAGCAGAAAGGAAGGAGGAAGGGGATTTATCGACATAAAAAAACGTACATTATGGACAGGTAGACAATTTAAGAAAATTCTTTATAGAACGAGCAGAAACTAGCAAAATACACAAAGCAATCACTCATATAAATACATCGGCTACACCATTGCAATTTCATAACCACTTCTACAACCCTTTAGATCACATAACATCAACAGATACAAAGAAAGTAAATTGTAAAAAGAAAACACTACATGGCAAGCACCCATATCATCTAACACAGCCACACGTCGATCAAGACGCATCCAACACATGGCTAAGAAAAGGCAATATATACAGTGAGACAGAAGGATTCATGATTGCAATACAGGATCAAACAATAAACACCAGATATTACAGCAAACATGTTATTAAAGATCCCAGTACCACAACAGATAAATGCAGACTTTGCAAACAACAAATAGAAACAGTAGACCACATCACAAGCGGATGTACAGTACTAGCAAATACAGATTACCCCAGAAGACATGACAATGTAGCAAAAATAATACATCAACAACTTGCCATACAACATAAACTAGTAAAACAACACGTTCCCACATACAAGTATGCACCACGGAGAATGATGAATACAAATTATACTGGAACAGAACCATTATAAAAGATAAAACAACACCACATAGCAGACCTGGCATCATACTCACCAATAAAAAGAAGAAATTAACACAATATCCACACGCAATACAACAAACATACAAAAGAAAACAGGAGAAAAAATTGAAAAATACATGCAACTGGCTGAGGAAGTCAAGGACATGTGCATCAGGATAAAGTTGACATTATACCAATTATACTATCAACTACAGGAGTCATACCACACAATATCCACCAGTACATCAACACAATACAACTACATCCAAACTTATATATACAACTACAGAAATATGTAATTATTGATACATGTTCAGTTACCTGAAAGTTCCCAAATGCAATGTAACATATACCGTACAGTTAAAAGGAAGTCACGCTTGATCAATGTCCACATCACTTTCCATTTTTAACCAGACATAACGTCTGAGAAAGTTTTTCTCATAATAATAATAATAATAATAATCAGAGCAATGACAGGAACCAATTGTAGACATTCATGCAGACCACTATTCAGAAGCCTGGACTTCATGACAATCCCTTCCATCTTCATATATTAAATATTTCTCTTTGAAAAAAAATCTCGCATCTGTTTTAAGGATATACATTCACACATGCCTATGAAACTAGACATAAACTGAAACACATGCTACCTTGTCACCGACTCACATTATATGAAAATACTCCATATTACACGGCTCTGAAGATCAGAAATAAGATAAGGTCAATATTTGGGGAATCCACATTGGAGACCATCGGCACATACTTAAAAAGCAAATGATATTATAGTCTAGAAGAATTTCTAAATGAATAAAAAGCAAATGTTATAGTTTAGAAGAATTTATAAATAGGAATAGGGAGTAAGGATACAAGTACAAATGGTATACTTTCGAAGTTATATAGATACAAAGTATACACATTCACTGTATATTCATGTTTATATATAGAATCATAGTTTGAATGGCAGTTTGTGTACATTCATACTTCATATAGGTGTGTGAAGTCTATGGTAATGATTTGACGAGTTACAAAAAGATTTAAAATATGATGTTGTACTTTCATTATAATAAGCAATGTATGTATTACACATTTCCTGTAGTATATAAAATACTGTAACAACTTAGGTTAAAGACTGATGAGTCACCAATGTTCTCAATCAAACGAGTGTATAAAAACATGTTATGTGACAATAAAGTATCTTATCTTATCTTATTCATGTGACTACTCAAAAACAAAGTGTGTTGCATTACTTACTGAATGCTCTGCATAGATGTCATATTTCTTGATTTCCAAAAAGTATTTGATTTAGCAACACAAGAAAACCTATCAACAAGAGTACAGCCATATGGGGTACCAAACAAAATTTCTTGGGAGGGAGGACACAGTTTGTTATGTTGGATAGAGTGTCACTGACAGATGTAGTAACATTTAGTGTGCATCAGGCATGTTTTTTGAAACCCTTGATGTTCACATTGTATATTAATATACTGCCAGAAAACAATAACACTGTCAGACTTTTAGCAGATGGTGTTTCGTATACTGAGGAACTATCTGAAAAAAGCAGCCCAAATATCCAGTACGATCTTGATTACACATCAAAATGTGACAAAAATTTGTGATTTATTTAAGTGTTTGATAGTGTAAAAATGTGCACTTCACAAAATGCAAAAAGTTTGTATGACTACAGTAACAATGAGTTGCAATCAGTTCTGTCAGTGCATAAAAATACCTGAGTGTAACAATTTGTGCCTTCCCATGAACCATGGGCCTTGCCATTGATGGGGAGGCTTGCGTGCCTCAGCGATACAGATAGCCGTTCGTAGGTGCAACCACAACAGAGGGGTATCTGTTGAGAGGCCAGACAAACATGTGGTTCCTGAAGAGGAGCAGCAGCCTTTCCAGCGGTTACAAGGCAACATCTGGATGATTGACTGATCTGGCCTTGTAACATCAACCAAAACCACCTTGCTGTGCTGGTACTGCAAGCAGCTGAAAGCAAGGGGAAACTACAGTCGTAGTTTTTCCCAAGGGCATGCAGCTCTACTGTATAGTTAAACGGTGATGGCATCCTCTTGGTTAAAATATTCCGGAGATAAAATAGTCCCCCATTCTGATCTCTGGGTGGGGACTACTCAGGAGGACGTTGTTGCTAGGAGAAACAAAACTGGCGTTCTATGAATCGGAGTGTGGAATGTCAGATCCCTTAATAGGGCAGGTAGGTTAGAAAATTTACAAAAGGAAATGGATAGGTTAAAGTTAGATATAGTGGGAATTAGTGAAGTTAGGTGGCAGGAGGAACAGGACTTCTGGTCAGGTGAAACAGGACTATAAATACAAAATCAAATAAGGGTTATCCAGGAATAGGTTTAATAATGAGTTAAAGAATATGAACGTGGATAAGCTACTATGAACAGCATAGTGACTGCATTGTTGTAGCCAAGATAGACACAAAGCTCACACCCACCACAGTAGTACAAGTTTATAGGCCAAGTAGCTCCGCAGATGAGGAGTGTGAGGAAATGTATGATGAGATAAAAGAAATTATTCAGACAGTTAAGGGAACCGAAAATTTTATAGTTTGGGGGACCGGAATTTGACAGTAGGAAAAGAAAGAGAACGAAACTTAGTAGGTGAATAACGACTGGGGGAAAGGAATAAAAGAGGACGTGCCTGGTGGAATTTTGCACAGAGCATAATTTAATCATACTAACACTTGGCTTAAGAATCACGAGAGAAGGCTGTATACATGGAAGAGATCTGGCGACCCTGGAAGGTTTCAGACTGATTATATAATGGTTATACAGAGATTTAGGAACCAGATTTTAAATTGTAAGACATTTTCAGGGGCTGATGTGGACCCTGACCACAATTTATTGGTTACGAACTGCAGATTGAAACTGAGGAAACCACAAAAAGGGGGGAATTCAAAGAGATGGGACCTGCATAAACTGAAAAAACAAGAAGTTATAGAGCATTTCAGAGGGAGTGTTAGGGAATGATTGACAAGAACAGGGGAAAAGAATACACTAGAAGAAGAATGGGCAGCTTTGAGAGATGAGATAGTGAAGACAGCAGAGGGTCAAGTAGGTAAAAAGATGAGACCTAGAAGAAATCCTTGGGTAACACAAGAGATATTGAATTTAATTGATGAAAGTAGAAAGTATAAAAATGCAATAAATGAAGCGGAAGAAAGAGAATACAAATGTCTAAAAAATGAGATCAAGAGGAAGGAGGACAAATGTAAAGATGTAGAAGCATATATCACTAGGGGTAAAATAGATAATGCCTGCAGGAAGATTAGATTAGATTAGATTAATACTAGTTCCATGGATCATGAATACGATATTTCGTAATGATGTGGAACGAGTCGAATTTTCCAATACATGGCATAATTAGGTTAATTTAACAACATACTTAAGTTAATATAACAACTTTATTTTTTTGTGTTTTTTTGTTTTTCTTTATTTTTTTTTATTTTTATTTTTTTCTTAATTTATATCTAAAAATTCCTCTATGGAGTAGAAGGAGTTGTCATTCAGAAATTCTTTTAATTTCTTCTTAAATACTTGTTGGTTATCTGTCAGACTTTTGATACTATTTGGTAAGTGACCAGAGACTTTAGTGCCAGTATAATTCACCCCTTTCTGTGCCAAAGTTAGATTTAATCTTGAATAGTGAAGATCGTCCTTTCTCCTAGTATTGTAGTTATGCACACTGCTATTACTTTTGAATTGGGTTTGGTTGTTAATAACAAGATTAAGACGATTAAGAGAGCTTTGGAGAAAAGAGAACCACCTGTATCACCATCAAGAGCTCAGATGGAAAACCAGTCCTAAGCAAAGAACAGAAAGCAGAAAGGTCGAAGGAGTACACAGAGGGTCTATAGAAGGGAAATTTACTTGAGGGCAATATTATGGAAATGGAAGAGCACGTGAAGAAAGATGAATAAGGACATATGATACTGCATGAAGAATTTGACAAAGCACTGAAAGACTTAAGTCGAAACAAGGCCCTGGGGAGAAAACAACATTCCGTTAGAGCTGCTGATAGCCTTGGGAGAACCAGCCATGACAAAACTCTTCCATCTGGTGACCAAGATCTACGAGACAGGCAAAATCCAATCAGACTTCAAGAAGAATATAATAATCCCAATTCCAAAGAAAGTGGGAGCTGACAGGTGTGAAAATGACCAAACTATCAGTTTAATAAGCCATGGCTGCAAAATACTAACACGAGTTCTCTACAGAAGAATGGAAAAACTGGTACAAGGTGACCTCTGTCTACATGCCTCTGTACTTGCCCTAATCTTATTTTATCCTTCTTGTACACAGGAGTCACCTGCACTTTTTTCCAGTCACTTGGTACAGTGCACTGGGTGAGCAATTATTGATGAATGCAAGCTCACTATGGGGCCAGTGCTGTAGAGTACTCTATGCAAAACCAATCTGGTATTCCTTTAGGACCTGTTGACTTAATTGCTTTCAACTCTTTCAGTTGTTTCTCCACACCAGGGATGCTTATTAGTAAGTACTCCATGTGGGAGTCTGTGCGATTGTCAAACAACGGTATGTTCGCAAGATTCCCCTGCATGAATGATTTTCTAAACATGAAATTTAAAACTTCGGCTTTACTTTTGCATCTTCTACTGCCACACCAGACGGGCTACTAAGTGACTGATTAGAAAGAAGCCTTTGATCCACTTAGCAATTTTACATAGGACCAGAATTTTCTCAGGTTCTCAGGAAGATATACTGCTAAGGTATGATAGTGGTGGTAGTTGTAAGCCTTGTGCATTAGTGTTTTTACAAAAGCATAAATTTCTATTAACTTTTGCTTGTCATCAATTGCGCGTTCTCTTTTGAACTGAGAGTGCAACAGCCATTGCTTCCTCAGCATTTTTCGAATTTTGTTGTTAAACCATGGTGGGTCTTTTCCATCCTTAATCCACTTACTCGGCACGTATTTCTCCAGAGTACGATTTACGATCTGTTTAAACTTTGCCCATAATTCCTTTGCATCCACCACAATGGAACTAAATGATGTCAATTCATTGTCTAAGTAGGAAACTAACAAATGTCTACCTGCTCTTTCTAGCTGAAATATTCCAATAGTCTTGACTGAGTAATTAGCTTTAGTAACCAAAGTCACTATGACATCATCGTGATCACTAGCACCTGTCCCTATACTGACGCTGTCGATTAGGCCACGCCTGTTTGTAGTTACAAGGTCTAAAATATTTCCACTGTGCATCATGGGTAGTCGAACTATCTGCTCAAGCCTCCAACTAATCTTGCATGATTTGGGTATTAATGAACTACCAACTGTAGACTTCCTGTCAATGAGTCTAAAGCCATCATAGCAAAATCAAGTGGCTGGTAAAAACATCCCAAAATTAACTTAATTTCACCTACACCTATTGCTTGTGACAAGATAACTTCACTGTCATATGTCAATTTGTCCTCCGAAGAGACAATACTTTGTCAACTGCAATGAACATACCTGCTCCCCTATGCCATCTAACCAAGAGCAGCAACTTTCCTTTTCATAATATTGTTACATTCCGTTCTGGATTTTCCACTGTTTGATTAACCTATGTCTTTTTGATATACATTCCATGAATCGCTAAATATCTCAGAGCTTTCTACTTCGGGTTTCAGCCAGCTCTTGGTCCAGAATAATTTGAGGGTGAGAAGTTTCCTGAGGGTAGTAAAATCGGGAACTTTGTTACAAGTACTTTGGCAATTTACTGATAAACTTTTGACAGTCAAAGTGTCTTTACTATGGATGCCGTCTGATTTCGCTATCTGTGAGTTGTCTGGCGAGTGTTCATAAGATAATTTCAACCTACTGCTTAGCCTAAGGAAACCCCATGTGCGCTTCACTAGTCTCTGATACCCAAGTAGCTCCTTCTTTTGTGTACTCCACCCCTGACTTATCAAGGGGAGTCCTACAATGCCCCACCCAATAACACAGGTCCAAAAATCTGGAGCCAAGACTGTCACAGAGTCGACGAAGCTCCAAACCAAATGATCCCAGCAACAATGCTGCAAATTGCAAGCTCTGCTTGCATTCCATCCATGATGCTAGCAGCCTTCACCACTTCCACCAGCTGCCTGTATGAACTGAGGATGGCCTCAGAATCCAAGTAACAGTGTCACTGGTGCTGACATGAGCCACAACTTGCAGATGATTGCACCCTGCATGCAGGGCCTCCTCCACATTCTTGAGATTACAGCAACATCCTTTTACAAACAATAAAAAGTATGTAAAGTAACTCCAAATCAGCATGAATCATATTTAAATAGGGGTTTCGTGATGATTTGTGAAAGTGGGTCTAGTTAGTTTCGTGTTTGTATATAGCACCCCGCAACATCAATTTTAATTTATACAAGATGCATAATGCATTTCAAGTTGGCTACAATATACAGTAAAATACGCATCTCTTTACATTTGTGTGAAATGTTCCATACACTGAGGGTCTACCTTAGATAAGGTGTAGGGTTCAGATAGATGGCAGTGTGGCAAAGATGAAACATGTACAGCCTATTGAGAATGGTGAAGGGGGGGAGGGGGGGGGGAGGGGGTGGAGATGGCCCATAAGTCACATGAACACAGACAACTGGGTATTGCAGCATACCAGCTGAGCAGGGAAGGTACAGGGTAGAGGGAGTGTGCAGGTTCAGTTTACAGTATCTACAAAATATTTGCACACAATGTAATTTTAGAAACAGTAATATAGCACTGCAGTATGGAGGGTGAGGACATATGTACCACGGACATTAACAAACTGGAATTCACAGTACGCAGTTTCAGTAGATAACATTGATCTACAAACTACATATAAAAACCCTCCACTACAGACTGTATTAAAGTAATGAGGGATAATTATTCACAACGGCAATGTGTAACAGCATAAAATAAATATATTAAATAGTGACACTTGTGAAACGAAGAAGTAATGCAATTAAACATGACAAGCATAAATCTGCCTTTTCGTTGGACAGAATTAAACTCTCAAAAAATTTCTATACATGGACACACACAATATTCTGCTCTGGAGGACTGTGTGTACATAGCTGTGAACTACATTACACATCATCACAGGTAGATATACAGGGTGGTCCATTGATAGTGACCAGGCCAAATCTCTCATGAAATAAGCATCAAACGAAGAAACTATAAAGAACGAAACTCGTCTAGCTTGAAGGGGGATACCAGATGGCGCGCTATGTTTGGCCCGCTAGATGGCGCTGCCATAGGTCAAACGGATATCAACTGCATTTTTTAAAAATAGGAACCCCCATTTTTTATTACATATTCATGTAGTACGTAAAGAAATATGAATGTTTTAGTTGGACCACTTTTTTCGCTTCGTGATAGATGGTGCTGTAATAGTCACAAACGTTTAAGTACGTGATATCATGTAACATTCTGCCAGTGCAGATGATATTTGCTTCGTGATACATTACCCGTGTTAAAATGGACTGTTGACCAATTGTGGAAAAGGTTGATATCGTGTTGATGTATGGTTATTGTGATCAAAATGCCCAACGGGTGTGTGCTATGTATGCTGCTCAGTATCCTGGACGACATCATCCAAGTGTCCAGACCATTCGCCGGATAGTTATGTTATTTAAGGAAACAGGAAGTGTTCAGCCACATGTGAAACGTCAACCATGATCTGCGACAAATGATGACGCCCAAGTAGGTATTTTAGCTGCTGTTGCGGCTAACTGCACATCAGTAGCAGACAAATTGCACGAGAATTGGGAATCTCAAAAACGTTGGTGTTGAGAATGCTCCAACAACATCAATTGTACCCGTACCATATTTCTATGCACAAGGAATTGCATGGTGACGACTCTGAACGTCGTGTACAGTTCTGCCACTGGGCACAAGAGAAATTATGGGACGATGACAGATTTTTTGCGCGTGTTCTATTTAGTGATGAAGTGTCATTCACCAACAGCGGTAATGTAAACTGGCATAATACGCACTATTGGGCAACGGAAAATCCACTACGGCTGCGACAAGTGGAACATCAGCGACCTTGGCGAGTTAATGTGTGGTGCAGCATTATGGGAGGAAGGATAATTGGCCCTCATTTTAACGATGGCAATCTAAATGGTTCAATGTATGCTGATTTCCTACGTAATATTCTACCAATGTTACTACGAGATGTTTCATTGCATGACAGAATGGTGATGTACTTCCAACATGATGGATGTCCGGCACATAGCTTGCGTGAGGTTGAAGCGGTATTTAATAGCATATTCCATGACAGGTGGATTGGTCGTCGAAGCACCATACCATGGCCCGCACGTTCACCAGATCTGACGTCCCTGGATTTCTTTCTGTGGGGAAAGTTGAAGGATATTTGCTATTATGATCCACCGACAACGCCTGACAACATGCGTCAGCGCATTGTCAATGCACATGCGAACATTACGGAAGGTAAACTACTCACTGTCGTGAGGAATGTCATTACACATATTGCCAAATGCGTTGATGTTGATGGACATCATTTTGAGCATTTATTGCATTAACGTGGTATTTACAGGTAATCTCGCTGTAACAGCATGTGTTCTCAGAAATGATAAGTTCACAAAGGTACATGTATCACACTGGAACGACCAAAATAAAATGTTTAAACGTACCTACATTCTGTATTTTAATTTAAAAAACCTACCTGTTACCAACTGTTCATCTAAAATTGTGAACCATATGTTTGTGACTTTTACAGCACCATTTATCACAAAGCAAAAAAAGTGGTCCAACTAAAACATTAATATTTCTTTACATACTACACGAATATGTAATAAAAAATGGGGGTTCCTATTTTAAAAAAATGCAGTTGATGTCCGTTTGACCTATGACAGCACCATCTAGTGGGCCAACCACAGCGCCATCTGGTATCCCCCTTCAAGCTAGACAAGTTTAGTCCTTTGTAGTTTTTTCGTTTGATGCTTACTTCGCGAGATCATTTGGCCCGGTCACGATCAATCACCCTGTATAGACATGCACATCAGAGCAACTGCAACATTAGTAGCAGTATGTGACATTTACCAACAAAAATGTGCAGTGTATATTATGTATGCAATGTAGGTGACAAATTGGACTCCATTTTACATTCATTCTACACTACTATACACCGCCTCAGAATAATTATACCTCAATATCTTAATGTTCTATAGGGTTTACACACACTTTGTAGATTGATGGTATCTACTCAATCTATGTGCTGCAGGTTGTAGTTTGTCAGTGTCCATGGCACATACAGGGTGTTACAAAAAGATACGGCCAAACTCTCAGGAAACATCCCTCACACACAAAGAAAGAAAAGATGTTATGTGGACATGTGTCCGGAAACGCTTACTTTCCATGTTAGAGCTCATTTTATTACTTCTCTTCAGATCACATTAATCATGGAATGGAAACACACAGCAACAGAATGTACCAGTGTGATTTCACACACTTTGTTACAGGAAATGTTCAAAATGTCCTCCGTTAGCAAGGATACATGCACCCACCCTCCGTCGCATGGAATCCCTGATGCGCTGATGCAGCCCTGGAGAATGGCGTATTGTATCACAGCCGTCCACAATACGAGCACGAAGAGTCTCTACATTTGGTACCGGGGTTGCGTAGACAAGAGCTTTCAAATGTCCCCATAAATGAAAGTCAAGAGGGTTGAGGTCAGGAGAGCGTGGAGGCCATGGAATTGGTCCGCCTCCTCCAATCCATCGGTCACCGAATCTGTTGTTGACAAGCGTATGAACACTTCGACTGAAATGTGCAAGAGCTCCATCGTGCATGAACCACATGTTGTGTCGTACTTGTAAAGGCACATGTTCTAGCAGCACAGGTAGAGTATCCTGTATGAAATCATGATAATGTGCTCCACTGAGCGTAGGTGGAAGTACATACTGACGAAACTAAAATGAGCTCTAACATGGAAATTAAGCGTTTCCGGTCACATGTCCACATATCTTTTCTTTATTTGTGTGTGAGGAATTTTTCCTGAAAGTTTGGCCGTAGCTTTTTGTAACACCCTGTATAGGCAATACCTCTCCACCCCCAGTACTACAATGCTTTATTATGGCTAAAACTACATTGTGTGTAAATATTTTGTAGATACTGTAAACTGAACCTGCATACTGCCCCCCCCCCCCCCCCCCCACTTACCTTTCCTGCTAGACTGGTACAATATATCCAGTCGTCTGTATTTTTGTCACTGTATGTGCCCTATCTCCCCCTCCTGCATCCTCTTGTTTCATGACGCTTGTCATGTTTGGTGGCTTTTGGGTGTGTCAGCTATCTTGCAAGGTACAGTTCTGTTGCTGTTGGCATGCACACATCACAACAACACAGAAATAACTGTAGCAGAGTAAATACCAAAATTTACCTATTGTGCATGTAGTAATAATAACTTCCGAATACATTGTGAAAATGAAAAAATGTTTCATATACAAATCCAGTACTGTTTTGTAATCTTTTCAAAAGACCACTCACAAAAGATTATAATTTTTAAATATAAAGAGAGAATTTACATTCTGATTCTTCTGTACCTGCATAAGAACCACCTAGTGGTTGTAATACACTGTACATACTTTGCCTTTGCCACACTGCCATCCAGTTGCGCCCTTACCCTGTCTAAGGTGGATACTCACTGTATAGAAGTGTCATGCAAACGTATATTTTACATGTGATTTTTAAGAATAAATGATCATGTACGTGCTACTCCTGGACCAAACGACATGGCCATGTGCAGAAGGTGCTTTTTAATTGTAAATATTTTATTTCTGACAAAACTTTACATTATGTGCTCTATTTTATCTACCATAATGACAACATGGCACGAGACTCTTATTCACAATAAACACATTTTGAACAAGAAATTTTTGAAGGTATGTAAATGTACAGTTACCATTGTCATTTTTTTGTAACGTCAAATAAAATTTTTCTCAAATATTACACCATAAATCATGAGACACCATAAATCATGAGATGAGATATATTCACTGTATGTGCATTATGTTACATACTAGAAGATGACAGATCTGTTGAGATGAGTTGTCAAAAATAAAGACAAGTGTATGAGATCTTTGCTGCTGAAAGTTTTTTTTACCAAGTAAAACCCCAGCACTCCTCATTTCTCAACATGAGAAAATTCTAACAAATGTTACCCTTTCATGTGGAAATTAAAATGTGTGTTCTTTTCAATGGTTTATTCATTATTTCTCTTCTGCATGTCCTCACAATTTTTTCCACAAATTATATATATGTGGTGTCTATTCTTTCAGGCATACCCAAAAGAACAACACTATATATAAAAAATTACGGTGGGGATGACCCATGATCTCTTCAGTGTGAATGCACACCAAGCTCGATCTCTACAGGAATCAGCCCAACGTTGTGAGTAATGAGGATAATGGGCAAGAGGCACTACATTAGTAGTGTGTGGATAAGTTGAGAATTTGGGTCTGATGGGAGGTGTGCTAGGGTAGTCCATGGAGTTGTGATGACCACAGTGAATGGACAGCTTAGTGATAAGAGCATCTGCATAGTAAGCATGAGATGTGAATTCGAATCCATCTGGCACATTTTCAACTTTCTTCATTGATTTAAATCAGTGCCCACTTGCAGACAATGTCTGCAATTCCTTTGTGTCTTGTTTCCACAAAGTTTCATTTTCCTACAATCACACTTTTTTCATTGGGGCCCTCTCAAGTAGCAAAAGTTTAATTATAACCATCCAGTATATTTTCCTAAATCCTGCTGCAAATCAACGTGATATGGGTCCATAATTCAGTGGATTACTTCTATTTCCATTCTGGAGTGTTAATGATTTCTGCAACTTTCCAGTATTTAGATACAGATCTTTTGTTGACAATGTTTGTATATGATTGCCCAGAATGGTGCTATTGTATCAACAGACTCTGAAAGGAACCGAACTGGGACACTACCTAGATGAAAAGAATCGACTTCATTAAGTGATTTACACTGTTTTGCTACCCTGAGGATATCTACTTATTCATATCAACAGCAGTTCTTTATTCAAATTCTGGAATACTTACTTTGCTTCACTGGTAAAAGACTTATGGAAAACAATATTTAGTGACATTGTCATCAGTGACACTACCACTGTACTGCACAGTGACGGTATTGACTGTTTTGCCAGTGGTGTACTCTACATAAACCAAAATCTCTCTGGATTTTCTGTCAGATTTCAAGACAGTTTCACATTGAAAGATATTAAAAGCATCTCCCATTTAAGTCCAGGATAAGTTTCGAGCTTCAGCAATACATCACCAATATTGGAGATTTTCGTTCTTTATATTTGGTATGCTTTTTTCGTTGCTTGTGCAACAGTGTTCTGACCTGTTTAGTGTACCATGGGGGATCAGTACCATCTGTTATTAATTTATTTGGTATATGTCACTCAATATCCATTGATACTATTTCTTTGAATTTAAACCACATCTTGTCTACACTTAAATAAACAAATTGAAAAAGCAATAGAGACTGTCTCTTGGAGAAGTCTCGACAAATTTTTATCTGCTTTTTTTTAAATAGATTAATTTTCCTTTTATTTTTGGTGGTTTTGGATGTATTGGTACTCGGCCACACTACAACCACCTTGTGGTCACAAATACTTATCCATCATGATGCTTTCTCTTGGCTTAGGATTAATTTTTGCTAAGAAATCAAGTATGTTTTTGCAACCATTTACACTCTGAGTAAGCTAATGAACTAACTGTTCAAAATAATTTTCTGAGAATGCATTCAGAACAATTTCAGATGATGATTTATGCCTACCTCTGACTTTAACATGAATTTTCGTCAACATATTGAGAGTAAATTGAAGTCGCAAACTAAAATGGTGTGAGTGGGGTACCTGCTTGAAATAAGACTCAAGTTTTCTTTTAACCTTTCGGCAAATGTATCATCTGAGTCAGGGAATTGGTAAAGGGAACCAAATATTAATTTATTCCAGTTGTCAAGCCATTAACCTCTAACATACCAAAGCACAGGAAGTGCCTACTTCAATTTACTAAAACATTAACTACTCCTAACAGCAAAAAACAAGCCACCAACAAGCAAATTTAATCTATCCTTTCTGATCACAATTAGGTCCTTCGTAAAAATTTGGCTGAACTTATGTCTGACTTAGCCAGTTTTCGGTATCTAGGTCTACCCTCATGCTGTGCACAGCCTGCCCACTTCGCGACTGATGCCCTTTTTGTACTTTACTCAGATCATCTAATCAAAAAAGCTGCCTAGACCTCTCCACAACACAGCCTCCACTACCCACGTAGCTTCCTGTATGTAATGGGCCTCTGACCTATTAAGTGAAACCCAACACCTCTTCACCCTGTCATGGAAGTCAAGGACTCTGCAGCCTACACAGTCACAGAACTGTCTGAGCCTCTGATTCACCCTCCACTTGGTTCTGAACCAAATGTCTGTAGTCGGTCCCGTCGATGAAGACACAGATGGTGAGCTCCACCATCTCACAAGCAAGACTGGCAGTCTTTACCAGACTTCAGACAGCCAACAGAAACTAGGAAGAACCCCTTCAGACCCAAAGCAACATAACATTAGTACACACATGAGCCACAGCCTTCAGTTGGCTGCATCCTGTGATCTTTACGGTATCCAGAAGAATCTGTTCCATATCTGGAATGACCCCCCCCATGTACGCGCACAGAGTGCACACTGTACTACTACTCATCCTTAGCAACACTATCCCTAATGGGTCCCATGAGTGCCTAACATTGTAGCTCCCAACCCACAATAATCCTGCCCTCTGTAAATGCCTCAATCGTGCAGGCTGAGAGGCTGCTTCTGAAACAGACCAAGTGACTGTATCTTTTTCAGGACACTTTCAGCCACAGATAGCACCTGATACCTGCCAGGCCTCATGGGAGGCAATTTGATTGGTACCAAGGCATCTTTCACTGCATGCCACACCATGAAATGACTGTCCACTTGACCACACATGAAGCGTCAACCTCAATGCAGGCAGTAATTGGATGAGACACAGTAGTGGACTGACTGGGGGACTCTTTCACATACACTGGATACCCCTTGGATCCCTCCCCCTGCAATACAAACACTAATGTGCATTGGCAATAATATCAAGCTGTGTGACAGAAGAATCTGTTCCATATCTGGAATGACCCCCCCAGGTACGCGCACAGAGTGCACACTGTACTACTACTCATCCTTAGCAACACTATCCCTAATGGGTCCCATGAGTGCCTAACATTGTAGCTCCCAACCCACAATAATCGTGCCCTCTGTACATGCCTCAATCGTGCAGGCTTTTAGCTCTGAGCGAACGGTCACCAACTCAACTTGCATTGAAACACAGCATTCATGGGCCCTATAAATACAAAAGATGGTTGAACTAAACACTACAGAGTTACTAAAATATGAGGCTCAAGATAGTAAATACACAAACATACAAGAAATTTAAGAATTAAACTACAAAAGCACGCAGGTAGAACTAAATAAGTCACTTCTGGTTAGAAGCTTGTAAAATAATACACAAACGAATGATGTAATCTCCATGCTGCTGCTGGAATGGAGGATGGTGCCTATGTGAACATCTTGGCAGACCAACATCTGCTGTTTATGGAAGATCTTCTCTTGGGGGGACAGGGGGCGGGGGGGGGGGGGGGGGGGGGGGCACTATTGCCCTTGGCCCAAGTCAGGGATGTCCAACCTTTTAGCTTACCTGGGCCACACTGGAAGAAAACTAGTATTTTTGACCCACACAAATTATACTTAATATTCACAATAACCATCAAAGAGGGGAAAATTTAATAATAATAATGGGATTGACCAATGAGAAAATAGCATTGTGTGGCAGGAGTTTCAAATTGAAAATATTCAGTTTTAAGAACTTTACTTAACTGATCATGTAATTGATGCTCAGTTCTAGGGCCGCTTTGATACTGGATCTGGGCTGCGGGTCAAATACCCCTGGTGTAGACTACATTCAGTGTAACTAACAAAAGTGGATGGCACTGAGCAAACCAGATTACCAAGAGCAGATGTGTGT